>NC_057348.1:37843791-38043791 GCF_016509475.1 Prionailurus bengalensis | reverse complement strand
GCAACTTCAGCGTTGTTCCGAGGTACTTTTTTCTAAGTGGCAATTCAGTTGTTCAGCGTTCGTGTCACGTGTTTTACACTTACTACCCGTCATCTTTAGGAAAATGCCCGAACAAATCTGCTGTAGTATATTCACAGGGTATGTTCCTAGGAAGGCATTGTAATTCCAAGGCAAATCATGTCATCCCCTTGGAAAAATCAACTTATTCTTGCAGGTGTATTCTAGAATTTGGGACTGCCTTTACACCAGAAATTCAACAATAGCAATGGCAGAGCATGAAATGCAAACCTGAGTTTATGGACATCAATCGGCCCCCGATGGCCCATCAGTAAAGTGATACACTTGTATACAAAAGCTAGATGCTGCACTTCCTCCTGGAACATTAATTGAAACAAAATTTCACAGAAGCTGACTTCTGTACCTTAGGGTGCATTTCCAAAGCAATGGGTGGCAAGTGAGCTGCGAGACTTCTATTGATATTAATGGCAGTTGCAAAGCTAAATCACTGAGCACCACTTGGCAAACTTACTCCTTAATGCTGCAGTTGCCTTAAATTAATATTTTACAAAGACCTAAAGTAATTAGACTGTGTCTAACTAAATGCCCCATTTACTCATTAGATAATTCAAAATGCATCTTTCGCTGCAGGCCCATAGGGGCACATTAACTACTCTAAAATATATAAATGACTTCACTGGGACCCTTTCACAAATACCGGTGGAGGGGAAAGGCACAGGCTCCTCACCAGCGGCCACGTGATATTGGCTCACCGAGGTACACAGTGTTGGGACTCAAGGGGCATGATTCGATCATGGCCATCCACATCCGGGAAGCAATGAGTTTTCAACCGTGAGTCACGTGTAAATTTCAAATGTAAACCCTAATTTATATCCTTATGGTACACATTTGCTGGTTTTGGCCCCCAGGGTCCACTCCCTTTTGTCTAATTTTCTATTTAGGTTCATTTCCTTGCCCATTTACACCTGGGGCAGCTGGTTTCGCTCCCAGTTCTGGAATGAAAAGGCCAAAGTGAGCCCACCCCTGGTTGTTGTAGTAATTGGCTTACAGATGAGCATCTTAACCAGGATGGTTGAATTCCTGAAGTCAGGGACGCTTAATCAATAGTTCAGAGAAAAAATATTTTCTTTTCCGCTGGCTGGGCACCTGGGTGAACACAGCCCCAATAGCTGCTGACAGATATCTCTGACTACATCTTTTGAGCAAAGGGACAACCCAGAGGAAGCAGAGGCAACAAAGGGAACTTGGCCAACTCACATGTACCCTATATCAAGCCACCTTGGTGTTACCCATAGATTTACGTGCACCCTTACCTTCTCCACTCCCTTTACCACCATGTAGTTCTATTTCATTTTGTGTTAGCATTTAAGCCAGTTAAGGGTGGACTTTTTGTCACTTGAAAAACTATACACACACACACACACATACATATGTATGTATGTATATATTTACATTTATGTATACATATGGGAGGGGTTAGGGCTTCTCTTTCTAACTAATACTTCTTTTTTTGTTTTGTTTTGTTTTGTTTTTTTTTACATTTATTTATTTTTGGGACAGAGAGAGACAGAGCATGAACGGGGGAGGGGCAGAGAGAGAGGGAGACACAGAATCGGAAACAGGCTCCAGGCTCCGAGCCATCAGCCCAGAGCCTGACGCGGGGCTCGAACTCACGGGCCGCGAGATCGTGACCTGGCTGAAGTCGGACGCTCAACCGACTGCGCCACCCAGGCGCCCCTAACTAATACTTCTAAATTCCTAACTAATACAACCCAACTTTTAAGATCAGAGTATCATGCTATTTTATCTATTCAGGCCCTGGAGCTCAAGAAAAGAATCCCTATTAAAGGTAGATGGCCCAGGATGTATTTCAGAAGATTAATCAAATCCATGAACTTATAAGAAATGTTTTATCCTATGTGCATTTTTCTGGGGAGTCAAAGTGATTGTTATAATGTTCTCCAACTCAAGAAAGTTTAAGGATCCCTGATACTAGTAACATAAATCTTAGAAGGTAAGTAAGAGGAGGAACAGCCAACATGAAGAAGGATTTTGTACAAAATCACCTGCCTATCAGCGTCAATTTTGGATGACCTCAAAAATTCAAGAGTGTATAGGGGCTCTAAAGAAGCCTGAATAAATAAAAAGTAGAACTTTTGGTTATCCTGGGAGGTAAAGGAGGCAAACTGGGACTACATGTGAATTATGAGGCAGTGTGTGTATGTGTGTGTGCACGTGTGTGTGTGTGTGTGTGTGTGTGTGAAAGACTTAATGACTGGCCTGTTTCCGAGTTTACTGTATCAATGCACGTATGATGTACATAGACTATACTATACATATATATCTTTTCCCATATGAAGCCACACCAAAGGACCTGAACCAAGAAATACATATTTATGGTGCATGTTGCACCTGAAGGAATATACAGTCCAATGTCAAATGCATTTAGAACCGAGGCTTGCCACAAGGTTCTGTACTCAGGGAATAAAACCAGAACCAGATCCAAAATAGTTGCAATGCCACAGACATGGACGCCGAGTCTATACAATGTCTTCTCATCTTCTCTCCAAAGCTCACCGATGTCTGTTTCATCTGATCTAGATGAAAATAGGTCCTTGCTACTTGATGATGATAGTACAAGAAAAAGCAAAGCAAATGAAAACTAAACATCAAAAGTAAAACCAATCCTCCCAGACTTATCACTCATTTACATTCTGGAATTCTGCCCAGTTTTGTGTCAAAATGATCCAAGTTTGGGATCTAGAGCCAGATTGTAAATTCAAATTCTGGCTCTGCCTATTCCTACCTAAGTGACCTTGGAAGTGTGAATTTACATGTCTGGAACATAGTTCATCATGTAGAAAGTAATAAGAGACTAAATTATATGAAATCGCTTGACATTCATCTATAGTTAGAAAAAGAACAACTTTATATGGTTCTGATCCATACTTCTCCTGTATTAGTTCCCACCCAGTGGGTTAGTTCCAACCCAGTGGTGGCTTAAAACAAAAGGAGTTTATTCTCACAGTTCTGGAGACCAGAAGTCCAAAATCAAGGCATGCTCAGAGTCATGACCCCTCTGAAGGCTCTAAGGAAGAATCCTTCCTTACCTCTTCCAGGTTCTGATGGTTGCTGGCAATCCTTAGCTGCTTCACTCCAGTCTCTGCTTCCATGTTCACATGTTGCTCCCCCTGTGTGTGCATGTGTGTGTCTGAGTCTCTGTGCCTCTCCTTACAAGGGACACCACCCTAACCCAATATGACTCCATCTTAACTTGATTACGCTTGCAAAGACCCTATTTCTAAATAAGGTCATACACTAGGTCCTGGAGGTTAGAACTTGAACATAAAGTTTGGGAGGATACAGTTGAACATACTCAATTGCCTCATAGGGTTGTTTATGAGGATAAAATAAAGTCTCAAAAGTATTCAGAGTAGTGCCTGACACACAGTAAGTACTCCATAAACTCAACTATTGCTGCTGTTATCAGTGCATGCTATGACAAGTTATCTGCATTTGACGAAGTTCTGCTTCTCTTAGACCCTGGATACATTTGTGTCTACCCCAGAATCAAACAAATTCCTTTTCCTTCCTATATTCTCAAAGATAATCCCTTATGTACTCTTACTCACCCAACTGTATGATCTCTCATCACAGAGATTTAAAAAAAAGACTTAGCCACAGAATTCTTTCTTAAAAGAAAATGTTAGCAGAAGACCAAGACTTAAGCCAGATGGAAAGGAAATTGCTCTTTGAGAAGATGGTGGAAATTCACAAGTATCATCAGCACCCCCAGTGCGCTATCTTGCTCCCATCAATGGCCCCTGAGACCCTTCTGTGGAATATAGGAGGGTCCAGAAAAGACAGAATGGAAACTACTACTTAATCATAAACAAGCCCATTTCAAATAGGGGAGAAGAAGTGGTCTTTGGACACTATTACCCACGTTTGGCACCCTACCCTCCCTTGCATCTCTGCTCCCGAGGTCCTGTGTCCCAAGCAGGCCAAGGAAGGAGGGGATTGCTACTCTGGGAAGAATCTAGGATATTAACTTCCTTACATTTGCCGTTATCACTCCTACTCCTGGTTCTGTAACAAGGTCATGTTGAACGCACAAGGCTGTGTTTCTATGTGCTAGATTTCGCTTGGGATTTCCCTAGAAATGGCCATACACAAAAGAAATATTTCCAAGATCTATATTCAGTTGTGCAAACTTGGGAGGCCTCGCTCCTACCGTGGGGCCAAGCTCTATGCTCTTGTGCCCCTTTATCAAAGGTCTGCAGGTAGGGCACTGTCTCCGTCTATTTGGGCTGCTGTCACAAGATACTGCAGACTGGGAGATTATAAATAAGAGAAATTTATACCCCACAGTTTTGGTGGCTGGCAAGTCCAAGATCAAGATGCCAGCATGGTAATGTTTTGGTGAAGGCCCACTTTCTGGCTCATAGCTGGCAGCTGCTCAGTGTATCCTCACACGATGGAATCGGGGGGAAGGAGCTCTGTGGCGTCTTTTTGATAAGACCCCTATTCCCATTCCCGAGGGCTCCACCTCATGAACTACGCACCTCTCAAAGACCTCACCTCCTAATACCGACACAGTGGGCATCAAGATTTCAACACAGGAATTTTGCAGGGACACGGAGCCTGCACTCAGGAACCATAGCAGGCACTTAGGAAGAAGCCCAGCTAACATGACATAGCAAAGTTGGTCTCATTTGGCTACCGTTCCCTTGAGATGGAAACCTCTTGTGGCAACCTCTGAGGCAGAGGAATGAATACCAGGGCTGAGTTGGGACATTCCTGTGAAGCCTACCTAAATGCTATTGTCTTGAAATAATCCTTCCTCCTGCCCCTCCAAATGAAGTCTTGGTTTTTCCAGGAGACATGACTTTGGCTGTAGGCTTCTCTTATGCAGGAAGCTGCTTTTCCAGCGTCCGGTGGATGCTGGGTCCTCAGCAGTTTTGAACTGCCATCAGGGCTCGCTGTTTATTCCACATCATCACTTGCGAACTGATTCACAAGGCCCGTTAGGTTCGAGAGTCTTTCCTCCCTCTGTCTGCTTTGCTCTCCTTCCTCTCATGGTTATCCTCATTCTCAGCCCCAAATTCCTGTTGATGGATAAGTTAGGCAAGTTGAGTTACAGCTTAGCCTCCCTCCTATTCCAGCCATGTGCTCAGAGATATCTTCTCCAAACAAAAGTGGTCAGAAGCTAAACATGACGTGTATTAGTCAGGGTTCTCCGGACAAGCAGAGCCCGTAGAATGCGCATGTTTATAGAAAGAGATTTATTATAAGGGAATGGCTCATGCAACTGTGGAAGCTGAGGAGTCCCAACATCTGCAGTCAGCAAGCTGGAGGCCCCGACCGCTGATGTACAGTTCCAGTCCACATCTAGGGCTCGAGAACCAGGAGAACCAATGTTGTAAGCTCCAGTCCAAAAGCCAGCAGGCCCAGGATTCAAGAAGGGCCAAGGTTGTAGTCTGAATCTCAGGGCAGGAAAAGACTCATGTCCCAGCTCACATGAGTCAGGCAGGAGGAATTCTCCTTTATCTGTGAGGGTCAGCCTTTTTATTCCATTCAGGCTTTCAACTGATTGAATGAAGGTGGGTCTCCTTAAGGAGGGCAATCTGCTTTACTCAGTCTACCAATATAAATATGAATCTCATCCAGAAACACTCTCAAAGATATACCCAGAACAGTGTTGGAACAAATACCTAGGCACGTTTTAGTCCAGTCAAGTTGACGCATAAAATTAATCATTCGATGGTTCTCTCCACTGAGAGAAATTCTACCGCTAGCTCTTACAACTGTTTTTTCTTGCCATTCTCCTTAGATTATTTAAAAAAAATTTTTTTTTACATTTACTTATTTTTGAGAAACAGAGTGAGACAAAGCGTGAGCGGGGGAGGGGCAGAGAGTGAAGGAGACACAGAATCCGAAGCAGGCTCCAAGCAAGCCTCGGTCAGCACAGAGCCTGACATGGGGCTCGAACCCAGGAACCATGAGATCATGACCTGAGCTGAAGTTGGACGCTCAACTGACTGAGCCACCCAGGTGCCCCTCCTTAGATTATTTTAGTAGCTTTCTAATTGGTTCTCTATTACCAATGACCTCATTCCAGTCCGTTCTCCCTATAACTGGCAAACTAAACTTTCTAAATGAGCTGACCGTACCCAGCATTTCTTCTTGTTTATCTCATCCTCCTCCTTGCAAAATACATTTAAAAAAAGTGGGTAGAATTCAAAATCTTTTATGTGTACAAAGCCATCCCCAAATTAGCCTATTATACTTTTCTTAGCCATTTTTCCCCCAAGCATCCTGACCTCCTATCACACTGAATTTTTCATTCTGTTCTTAGAGGCCCTTTGGTATTTTATTCTCACAAAAGCCATCCGTTCACATAGAATACTTACTATCTTGCTCACCCGTACATTTGTTCTATACTTAGGTAAAACTGCTTGGTCTATTTGTTATGTTTATAAAACATATTCTCCACATTACTGTAGTGATGCTTCCAATCTGTGGTCTGTTTATACATCTATCCCTATCACCATCCCAGGATTTCACAAAATATGTACCTGAGAAGAGCAGCCTCAGGAAAAAAGAAATCCTTTTTACAAAAAAAGGGTTTCCTTTTTTAAAAACTGCAAAATGTGCATACTATATTCTCCTGTAGGGATTTTGCAATGTATATACTGAAGACTCTAAGACAGTCTTCGGAAAACAAACCTACTTGACTTTGGTCTAATCTAATTTTTGTCTATTTTACACTGTGATTTATTTTGCATTCATACTGGCTGGGAGTTTGTTGAGTTTCTTGGACCTATGGGTTGATGTTTTTCACATCATTTGGAGAAAAAAATCAACATCACATCTTCAAGTGTTTTTCTGCTCTCTTTATTTCTTTTCAGGACTCCAGTTATACAATTAGATTATTTGGTATTTTCCCATAGTTCATCAATGCTCTCTACATATATTTAAAAATTTTTCAACCTCTCCCTGCCCCTGGCTTCAGTTTGAGTAGTTTTTATTCACCTGTCTTAATTCGTCCTTTCTTCCTCAGTGTTCAATGTGATACTAAGCATGCCCCATCAACTTAAAACAATTAT
Source organism: Prionailurus bengalensis (assembly GCF_016509475.1). Classification (NCBI taxonomy): domain Eukaryota; kingdom Metazoa; phylum Chordata; class Mammalia; order Carnivora; family Felidae; genus Prionailurus; species Prionailurus bengalensis. Next base: position 38,036,664 of record NC_057348.1, on the reverse strand, counting down.
AGATACTGTATTATCTTTTTTTTTTTTTTTTTTTGGTGCTCGAATTTTCATTTGGTGCTTTGGAAAGTTTCCATTTTCTTGCCAGAAAAATCCTCATTACATCCATCTTTTCCTATAAACCATTTCATGTATGCATAAAAGTTATTTAAGTTTTTTTAATGTTTATTTTTGAGAGAGAGACACACAGAGTGTGAACAGGGGAGGGGCGCAGGGAGAGGGAGACACAGAATCTGAAGCAGGCTCCAGGCTCTGAGCTGTCAGCCCAGAGCCTGGGATGGGGCTCAAACTCACGAACCGTGAGATCATGACCTGAGCTGAAGATAGATGCTTAACCCACTGAGCCACCCAGGTGCCCCTATGCATAAAAGTTATTTAGATCCTTTGCTAATTTCAGTAAATATGTCATCTATTGATCTGCTTCTATTGGTTATGCTTTCTTTTGGTTGTGTGTTACACTTTCTTATTTCTTCTCGCATTTCATAATTTACAATTTTCTGCTGAGCTATATCAAATGTAGAGTCTGAAAGAGGATGGTACTGGGAGCAAAGTTGTGGCTCTTCTCCTTCCCTCCTTGTGGAGAATGAAAGTGGAACATTCCATCTTTCTAACCAAGAGTGAGGGCTTCAGGAGACTCCCCTGTAGAGGTGCTAAGTATCTGCAGGGGGGAGAACTGGGAGTCCATTCTCTGGTTGCACATTTGCTCCTAGGTCACTTTTTCTGCTCTGTTTTTGTGACCTTTTTGCATATGGGAAAATGAACAGGGGAGAGACAATAAAGAGACAACAGTGGGGAACCAGGCTATACTGCTATACTCAACAACAAAAACATGTGAGTTTTGTGTCAGTCAAGTGGACCAACCAGGTTGTGCTGTCTTGCCAGCTGTCTCTGCAGACGGGTGCCTGCCAAGAGGCTGGGGGTGGGGATTTAGGGTGGAACTTAGGGGGAATATTGAGGCATCAAACAGGCTTAGGATCCACTTTCAGTGAGGAGGACTCCTGTAGGACTTTCTGGAGAACTCCTACATATTGGTTAGGAGGTGGGAAAGGAATCATGGGAAGGGCACACTTGAAAGTAATGATTTTACTACTTCATGGCTGATTACCCCACCAGGGTTTCAAAAGCTTAAAAAACTGGTTACATGGAACTGTCCATCTCCTCTGACGAGCTATAAGCCAGGGCCTGTGTCCATCTTGCCTGCTTCTCACTACAGTGCCTTGTACATAGTGGGTACAGTGGGTTTCAAACATATATTTTGAATAAATGACCACAGGAAGGAGAGTTTCCTCCCCTTCTCCCCATACACCTGCTTCACTTAATTTTTCTCCCCAGCACTCATCACGTCTGACACATTATATATTTACTTAAGCATTTGGTTACTGCCTATCTTCCCCACAGAATGTAAGTCTGATGGTGGGGGAGGGGGGGCTTGGCTTTGTTCACTGTGTGTCACAAGGACCCAGAACAGCGACAAGCACCTGCTATGTGCTCGATAAACATTTTTTTTTTTTAGAATATAGGGGCTTTCCTTCTTTTCTATTCTGTTATTCTTTTTTTTTTTAATCGTTTTTATTTTGTTTTTTGAGAGACAGAGACAGAGTGCTGGTTGGGGAAGGGCAGAGAGAGAGGGGGACACAGAATCCAAAGCAGGCTCCAGGCTCTGAGCTGTCAGCACAGAGCCCGATGCAGGGCTCGAACCCACAGAGTGTGAGATCATGACCTGAGCTGAAGTCAGATGCTTAACTGACTGAGCCAACCAGGCGCCCCAACATTTTTGAATGAGTACTTTTTCTGTAGGCCTCATTCAGCACACAGAATATGGAACTGGGGGTGGGGCAGCTAAGAAGATATAGTCGTGGCAAACATTTGATACGTATTTTGGTAACACAGATAAAATTGAGGCAGGAGAGATTTCTCATGCTAAAATAGTTTTTGAAAATGAGTTGTGATGCTAGCCCAAAGGCCTTTATTAAAAAAGCAATCCCATAAGTTTCAGAATGTATCTTTACACATTCACCTTTGTTCACATCTTGTATAAATTATAAGATGTTAACGACACGTGGAATGGCAAGGATAAAAGAGAAACAATTCCTGATTGACGGAATTATAACCTAAGAAATAAGCTGAACTCCAAGTATTTTAAAAACCAGTTGAAAAGGTGTTTGAATGCTGGCTAACATGAGGCTTCATACAGTAATTATCCCTTCGGCTTCAACAGATACAGGGAATAGTACTTTGGGAGAGATGAGTTTTCTTTTTAAAAAAAAAAATTTTTTTTAATGTTTATTTATTTCTGAGACAGAGAGAGAGACAGAGCATGAGTGGGGGAGGGGCAGAGAGAGAGGGAGACACAGAATCGGAAGCAGGCTCCAGGCTCTGAGCCGTCAGCTCAGAGACTGACGTGGGGCTTGAACTCACAAACTGTGAGATCGTGACCTGAGCCGAAGTCAGTCACTCAACTGACAGAGCCACCCAGGCACCTTGGGGGAGATGAGTTTTCAAACAAGTTTTAAATGCAAAATGAAGCAATCTTATATTGAAACTGGCGAATTGTTTTAACCTAATAACATACTTACAGTATGTATTTACTTATAATATTTGTTGACTTCTAGTGGTGCCTGGGTGGTTCAGTCAGTTGACTGCCCGACCAGCTTAGGTCATGATCTCACCGTTGGTGGGTTTGAGCCCCATGTCAGGCTCTGGGCTGCCAGCTCAGAGCCTGGAGCCTGCTTCAGATTCTGTCCCCCTTTCTCTCTGCAGCTCCCCCCTCAAACTGTGTCTCTCTGTCTCTTGAAAATAAATAAATGTTTAAAAATTTTTTTAAACAAGAATATTTGTTGACTTCTAGCCCTTCCTGTATCTCATATGTAGGAAGGGGCACCAAACCATGAGCTAAATGAGTGAGGAACAATGCTTTGTGTACTTTGTGACTGACAGAATAATCTGGCTTTAGTGTGTTTGTAAACAGGGCTTTGGTTTACCTCCATCTGGGTGACTGTTGGTCACATCATGGACAATAAAGCTAGGTCAAAATGTCTGGCCACTAGACGAGAAAAAGGGGGGCATTAGACTTTTGCCTTATGACCCTAAGCTTTGGGAAACAAACATCTTCCATAAGGAAGAAATGGACAGTCCAATGAGCCCAGGATCCAGCTCTTTGCTTCTCTTTGTCATCATGTGATTAAGCTGCAACCAACCTGAACATAAGGATTTTCATCCCTGGTAATCAAAAGGTAAGATCAAGGCAGGAGCACCAATCATAACACTGCATTTCTTTTACTTCGATATGGTGTGTAAGTGGAAGAAACATAGTTGAGATTTCACCTGATACTTGTTAGCTTCTTAACGATAAACCTTAAGGCAATACCAGGACTTAAGGAACACCTATTTTAATAACCACACTTCCTAAAAGCATGTGCTTTGACGTCAACAAGGTGTTGTTTCACCACGCAGGAAATCAGCCAGAAAAAGGAATCTGCAAATGGCAATTTTTACAGTAATAGATTTTGATGAATATTTTTTCAAAATGTTCTGCTGATACTTGACGTTGTAATGAATCATGCTAGATTACATCAATCATGTTGTGTCATTTAAAAAAAAAAACAAACAACAAAAAACTACAACAATCCCCAAACCACAATATGGCTGTTAAAGATGGGGGTTGTAATGGGCCATAGTTAGGAAGTCTCCAATTTTAGAAATAAAATAAAAACTATAAATAATTGATACTTAGTGCCCATTTGGCAAAGTAAAAAAGGGTTTCAAATTCTCTCTGAAATGCAGAAAGAGGACAGTGTCACATTTAGCTTTTTTTAAAGTAGGCTCCATGCCCAATGCAGGGCTTGAACTTACAACCCTGAGATCAAGAGTTGTATGTTCTACTGTATGAACTAGCCAGGCGCCCCTTAAGTTTAATTTTTTAATGTGAGATGTACACTAAGGAGAAAGGATCATCTAGAAACAAATATTAAATTTTTTTTAACATTTATTTACTTTTGAGAGACAGAACATGAGTGGGAGAGGGGGAGACAGAGAGAGAGAGGGAGACACAGAATCTGAAGCAGGCTCCAGGCTCGGAGCTGTCAGCACAGATCCTGATGTGGGGCTTGAACTCACAAACTGGGAGATCATGACTTGAGTTGAAGTCGGACACTTAAGTGACTGAGCCACCCAGGTGCCCCTAGAGATAAATATTTAAAATCCTATATAACCAATTCACAAATCAGATTGATTGAGACTGTTCTCAAAAGATGGTTCAATTCTCTCCCACTTGAACCCAATTCTTAGTGTATGAACCAGGTGGGACAGGGAGAAATATTCCCGTGTTAATAATAGCTGGCCCCACAGAATGTCCACCTGGAACAGGATAAACGTGAAAATAGAGAAAATGAAGTCATCCTGAAATGTTCTGTATCACCTATATAGTTCCCAGGGAAGGCTTTCTATTAGTTTGATTCATGTAGGTACTATTTATGTAGGATGTTGATGCTCTTGGAATCAAGGAACATTTCCTTTTAAGTCCTTCCTTCAGATGTTACTTAACTCTATTTCTTCCTTTCTTGTCCCTAGTAAAAACAGAATGGTATCCACTGTATTACTTATTTTTGTGAGATACAAAAATCGTATCCTTTTTTTTTCTTCTCTAAGACTATTATTTCCAAAATAGGCTGGCCTACGAAATCTCTCTTCAAATAAAATTTGAACGTAGAACACATCAAACTTCAAACTCAGGTTGAAGGGGGTATAGGTGTCCTCAAAGCCTTCTTATTTTATTGACCCAGGCAGGTGTACAAAGAACAACTACAGTGTAGGATGGCAACTAGGGTTTCATCTCACTTCGTACACCGAGAACCAATTCCTAGTATTAGTAATTTTGGTGACTCTTTCCTGTTTTGGTTTGTTTTTTTTCATCCACCAGCATTTTCATATGTGGACCCTGAAACTGAAAAGTGCTGAAAAGTTCATGCTGAAATTCTGGTGTAAGAAAAAGAATGCCATGGAAGAACAATCTGATGAAGTTTAAGAGGACTGGTCTTTATATTATAAATATGCTTCTTTATATTATAAATATGCATCACCTTTGGGGAGATGAATGGCTCCACTGGTATTTCCCTGTTTCTAATATTTGTGATTAGGTGACAACTTTTAGAAGTGTACTGCAAATTTATTGTCTATGGGGTGGCTCTTTGATTGAATGTGGGTCTCTTCATTTTGACTCAGGTCACGATCTTATGGTTGTGAGATTGAGCCCCGTGAGTCTGAGTCAGGCTCTGTGCTAAGCATGGACAGTGCTTAACATTCTCTCTGCCCCTCCCAAGCTCACTCTCTTCCTCTCACTCTCTCTCTCTCTCTCTCAAAAAAAAAATTCATTTTCTAAGTTCGTAAAAACTTGAAGCTGATATATCGCATTCTGGAATTTTATACATGGTTGCAAACATCCTGATACAGGTGGGAGAACAGGAAAAAGAAAAGCAACCTAGGGTGCGTTAATTTGACACACAAAAGAAGATGTCTGCGCATATTTGAAGGAATACTGTAGAGTAGTGAGATCTGCAGTCAATCTGCCTGAAGTTCACATCCTCATGCTAATTGCTAGTTGTAGGCTTTGGTAAACCATTTGCTCTCTCAAGGTCTGTTTTTTGCCTACAAATTGGGAATAGTAATGTCTGCCAAATAGAGTTACTGCAAAGAGAAAATGACATAGCAAACAGAAGGTACATGAAACATGGGGGGTTCTCACTATCGGCCAATACTCAGGTACCATCCATGTTGTAAATTTCATTTGGGAAAATAATAGTCTTTTGTACCAGTGGCATGTCATTTTCAATTTTTCAAGGGTCAAGGATGTAATGAAATATTTTTTTTCAAATGTTTCTTAAGATTAAAAAATCAAACAATCTTAATCATAGACTCTTATTAGAGGCTCAAATACCATACCAACAAGTATTAATGTTCTCACTTATAAGTTGCAGAAATTCAGGCAGAGAGGCAATGTAGCTTGACTACAAGTCATGGTTAGGGAAATGCCTGATTCTTTATACCTCTCCTTTTAACCACTAGGAAATATTTACTCTGCAAAAGCCTTCTTCCTTATTATTGGATCTCTTGCAGCTTTGACCTTTGGGCATTGGCTGATATATTTTTGGATCTTCTTCAAATGACTGGAATAAATTCTGGGTTGAACTGAAAGTTCAGGAAACCCGAAATCCTTCATGGTGAATTGTGGCCTGGGGCCCTTGTAAAACTTCTCAAAGAACATCACAAACAATTTACCACCTGCTCTTACTTGCCGGCTTCATAAAAATTCGTGGTGTGTTGGGTGAGTAGGGACGGGTGAGGGCTGATGATTTACAAAGAGCTGCTTCTGCTACCCAAGTTTTACAGCATGTGAGAGCAAGTCACGTGGGAAGGACGGAGAACGTAGACTGCTTTGATGACGGCTGGCCATCGCCAAGGAAACTGCTTCCTTGGTAACCGTGGTCAGTACATCTGCCTAGTTGCATTTCTAAGACTCACAGAGTCCCTACCATGGAAAATATATTTTAAAATACAAACATGTAGGGGAAAAAAAACAAATAAAAAATAATGGAGTTAATAAAGAATTCTTTGCTTTTATGACAAAGTTGTTAGGACGCAATTACAGTGTTCAGCAGAACATGTTTAGGGGTGTTAACTCATAAATGGAAACCAAAATGTCTTCAGTGTAAGCCAGCCTGTAAAAGAAAACAAATCTAAACCAGATAATCATTGTTTATTATTCGCCATACGCAGGGGGTTTAAGACTTCACAAAAATATTTCTAGGGAGCTTATTTCAAACATCGAGTGCTCCCGAGTACAGTTAAGCTAAAGTTTGCATAACTTTATCCGTCTTTAAAAGAGATGAGAGCAAGAGTGAGGGAGATAAAGACTCACTTCAGGAGAGGGTAGAATGTTAAGATCTAGCAAAAATTCAGAAAAGAAATTCTGAAGTAAAAATCGAAGATGGTAGAAAATATGATTCTATTTAAGAATACTCGGTTTCTTCATAGCCCTTCAAGAACACAATAACGTAATATGTGAGGAATGCCCATAGTGAATTGTCATTGACTTTGAGAGGCTACAGAGAGTTACATTTTAATTTAACTTTGAGTAAGGCTAGAGACAAAGATTTTAATCTACATTACCTACATGAATTTCATGGAGTTTACTGTTTCTGTGACAATAATTTCTGAGTGTCCTTTACTATTAAACATCTATATCATTATAAAAGGCTAAATAAATTAAGAAAAGATATGTCATGCTAGTGATATTTTATATTCTGAAAACAGCAGACCAGGGTGGCTCAGTTGCTTGAGCATCCGACTCTTGATTTCTGGCCAGGTCATGATCTTGCAGTCTGTGAGTTCGAGCCCCACATCAGGTTTCGTACTGACAGTGTGGAGCCTGGTTGGGATTCTCTCTCTCCCTTTCTGTCTGCCCCTCTCCTGCTCGTGCTCTGTCTCACTCTCTCAAACTAAGCAAACAAGCATGAAAAAAAGTACAAAAAACCAGCAGACAGTATTAGGGAATTGAGATAAGCTGTTGGGTTGTGTTTTCAGATGTACCTTCAACAAGAAATAGTATTTAACAAGTTCTTGATATATTTTTTTCACAAGTGGAAAGTATCTTAACATGGCTGCTGACCAGACAGTGGTCATGACAGAGCTATCACCAGCCGTGCTTACTCATGAAAACTTACCGCGGCACGGCATGTCAGCAGCTTGGAAGAAAGTCTTGGGGATGATGGTGGAGCATTCTTTTAAGGATGCTAACGTTTGTGATGGCACAGAAGATGAGAGTGTGTGGAAAAACACAAACATCAACAACTGTGTCAAAAATGAATTCAGAAGACTTGGACTATAAGTCTGTGGAGATTTTAGGAACACTTTAACCAATTTATTTTACTCATGTTTTACTTTTTATGTTTGTACAAGTGTGAAATATGATAAAAATGTGTCTAAGTCTAAAATTGTTCTTTTGGTAAGCAAAGAATAAAAACTGTAGGTGATAAGAAAGCATTGCATGATAGTTTAAGCAGCACTGTGTTTTCTTTCTTGGTAAATAAAAATGGCGCATCTTACAACTGACAGTACCTTAGGCTCAGTGAAATACAGAGCTAAGTTTAGAGATCATCTTTCGTTATCTAAGAAGTGAGGAGAAGAAAACATTGAGAGAGACGGGGATGGAAATACTGACCAACAAGGACACTATCCTCCCCCACAACAAATGGAAAAAAGCAAAGATGATAAAAGATACTTGATGAATTGCTTATTAGGAAAGACAAAAGTACAAAGTTGGGGAAGCACTGCTCTATGGCAAAGCACATCACGATTGTACATGTGATTAAATCGATTTCATAGATGACCTTGGCATTTAATCTTAGTCTGCCTGTGTCACGTAATCTGAAATCCAATTTAATGTCTGCTTTCCACATCGAAGAGCAACACGGGTCCATGTTACATATTTTCTCAAAAGAAAAAGTTAAATTAAAAGAGAAACATTTTTTCCAAATCATAAGATTGATAACAATGCATTAGGTAGAGTAACACTAAATTTGGTAGTTCTACAGGGCAGGTTGATTTTTCTCTCAGATAAATTATTCTTCAAGAATATCTTCCATGTCAGGCTTAAAAAGTTGTCTTTACAATACTGCCAGTCAGTTATTGTGTATGCTCTCTTTAAATTGATTTATCTACCAGGGTCTCTTTTGTGCCTGTTGATTGAAAACCCAGCCTTGCATACATTTCGTTTTCCTGATCTATTTGACACAATCTCAGGGAAACATTCAGGAACAGGATCCTGCTTTCAGAGTTACATCACTCTGCTTGAGATTCCATTGAAATTCAGCAATAGATAATACCAATTCCAACTTTATAGTATAACTTCCACTTTGTGGAAAGCTATTTTCATTTTGGCACATTAACTAGTACAATATGAAAAAGAAAAATCCTTAAGCGAATATGAAAATCTGTATACCCTCCAGCTGATTCTTCAAAGTTCATTTTCAAAATGTACTTGTTTTGAGATTCTCTGCAGTAGGAAAACTGTATTTACCAAACCATGTAGCACATTCCTAGACAGACACAATACCACTAAATCCATTTAATGTTGGCACTTGCCTTACTTGTGAGTTTGGTTTTGGGCCCTGGTCTCCTTTTCTCACTGATGATATGATTTGGGAAGCACCTACTAACTGCTGGCAAATTGTAGCTATTGCACTTAACTGTAGCAGAGACAGACCTGTGTCACACTAGGAAGGTTTTATTTCCCAGCTTGCCTTGCCATCAAGTGGGATCATGTGACTCTATTCAGGATAAGAGAATGTGGAAAGGGGTGATACATTACCTCCACCTCCTGGCCTCATCCTTCTGTTTCTTTGTTTATTGGATGATGGATACCAAGAATTCAGGGAGGGCTTTGAGACTTAATAGAGGGATGAGGAGTAGGAGAAAACAGCCCACATCCACACATGACTCCGCGGAGCAGAGCAAACCCACACTCCCAGTCCACATTTGACCGCATCAAGAGTGAAACATCCAACCTCTATTACGTCAAACCCGGAGACGATACTAGGGTTACTTCACCTGACCGGTCATGATAGTGTAATAGACAAAGTCCCCCTCTATATTGCTTAGGGGCTCCACCAGATAGATTATAGATACAAGGCCTTTATGCCATAGGAAAACATAATCAAAACATATCTGGACATATATTCACTCACCTCACGAATATTTGTGAGTGCCTCTGTTCCAAGCATTGGGATACGTTCAAGGGATATAATCATGAGCCAAATAAACATGGTTCTTTTCCTCATGGAGCTACCAGTCCAAGAAGGAGACATCAGACAAGTGATCATACATAGACACGTAAAGTTATAATCACGATTACTTCCGTGACACAAGAATCATGATCTAATCAGACACAAAAACAGAAGTACTTGTCTTAGTTGGGGAGGCACGCCGGGGGAAGGATTCCAGGCTAAGGGGGAGGGATATGCAATTACCATATGGAAGTCAGATGGGAGGAGACAGAATGAAAGTGAGCCAGAGTAGGTGGGGCAGAAACAATGAAAGGAAATGGTGTAAATGTGTCTGGATGAGCATGCAGGGGCCCATCCAGCATAGAGTAAGTGTTTTGCTCTTCACTAAGATACTAAATAATCAGATTTCCCTTTTTAACTTTGCAAAGGCTGCTCTGACTACATTGTAGGGGAATGGATTCAACATAAACACGTGCCTGCATTTACATGAGGAGAGCATGCGGTGATATGAGAATGACCTATCAATGCATGCGTATTCCCAGAAATAAAAGCAAATATAAAAAGAGTTCAGCACTGAAAAAGTTTTTTTTTTTTTCAATTGGATGGTTGTTTTGGTAAGGGTAGTTGTTTCTAATTTTATGCCTTCTGCCTTTTTTAATAATTACAAGTTACCCACTAGTTCAATCTGGTAGGCTTGACACAGGAGACATTTGCCTTAAGACACGGAGAATATCTAAAGCAGAGGAAACTGCAGCAAAATGTGAGGCTGGTTTGAACAGGATTTTTGTCCTTAATGGCTCTTGTACCCAATCCCCTTTAAGAACCTGTAAGTCATTCATCCACACCTCCAAGGGAGACTCCCAATAGGAGGCATTAGGATTCCCTGACGTATTACTGGAAGGACATTATGACATCTCAGTTCGCCTGTGGAATTTATAAAGGATTATGCCTAAAACATGAAGGAGAAAAGGCTTTCTTGGCTTCCCTGATTTACCCAGATTTCTACCATCAACGTCCATCTGTCTCAGACAATCTCCCAATCTTTGAATTACATGCAGATGTCTTGATTCTTTTATACTGATTTTATTCTCTGTACATGAAAACCACTGCTATAGAGGCTTATGATTACATAATCATCTTGAGATGTTTCCTATCCTATTCTGGATCCCAATCTGATTTCTTGCCCTTGCGATTCAGGTGGGGTCCGGCCATCACACCTTCCCAACCACACAAACGTCAGAGCAGGTTCATACTGTCTCCTTTCTCTCCATGCACGGGAAAAAGAACTAGATGCTCAGCTCTTCATTGCTTTTCATTTTTAGACACACTTCACCTTTCCAGAAACAATCTATAGACAAAATGCAAAACAGGCTGCCCTGCATTGAGATTCATCTCAAAAAAAGTCTTTTCCCTGTAAGAAAGGATGACTGATTCCAAGTAGTTCTTTTCTAAGGTACAACTGTAGACCTTCAGAGTCAGATGGTTAAGTCGGTGATATTAACTTTTGAGTCACTTGACTAGTCAGTTTAGGAAGCAACAATTCTCTTAAAACTCTTATAATTACACTTGGACAAGTTTGCGCGTAGGACCACAAGTCCATCAGCTTATTATAACCATGGCGCGTTTCACACACCATCTTCATTATCTTGTGCTAAAGAAGAGAGCACACACTCTTCTGTGGGTAATTTTAGATTGGCCACTGACACACTCCGCAGTGTTTATAAAGAAAACAAAACTTGGATGTTGGCCCTTTTAATTATAACTGGCAGAATTGCTACACCCAAAAATCACATAATCTCTTCACCATATTATATCTTTGAAGACATCTGCTTACAAAGCAGTAACAAGGAACTTGAAATCTAAAAACAAACTTTGTACTAGATTGATTGGTTTGGCGAGCCATGCTTCTGAAGTACTGACGGATTCTGAAAGATATATTCCTGAACTTCGGGAAAAGTTTAAAATATGTTATAGTGGAGCTACATCAAATTGTCCGTGGTCTGGACAGGCAGATTAGAGCCCGTTATTAGAATGTCTGTTGCAAAGTGAAATCCACTAGCCCAATGGAATACGCCATAAATTTCACCAGTCATTCCCGCATGTGTGTTTCACAGTTTTCAAATAAATATCTTGCTAATGAAACATCTTGATAAGCTCAGTGCACTCTTTCACCTGAGAAATGATCCCCCTTAAGGCACAATTTTCTAGGTGCGTTATATAATATCTTGAAGACAACCGAAAACACTAGACATTCCACCAAAGGGTGAAAGCTAATCCATGACATTGTCTTGACTCTATTCATCAAGAAGAGTGGACCTCCCTTCACATGTATTTGGACATGATCTGAGCTCATCTCTTTGCAATTACACTGTGATCCTAGTCACTCACCTTTGGGCAGATCATTTTACGGCTCGTGGAGCTCCAAAACACGTGAGACTGTAACCTGAAAGATAAAATGGAACAATTAATTATTAATTAATCTGTGCTCTGCAGACGAGTAAGAATCTTTCCTTTTGAAGAGGACTTGGGCACATGTACTTGAATTGAGTGTAAAAATAAAATGCAAAAGCCTGAATTTCTTGCCAGAATAAAATTGCCTACATCTTATGGAGTCATGTAATTCATAAGGTCCCACCCTCCTTCCATAGCTCTAGCCAAAGAGTCTGTTTTTCCTTCCCTAACAGTGTTTTCTGAAACCCAGGACTAGTTAAGTACTAACATGACTTAAGGCGGCTGCTGGAAAAGTGAAAGCAATCTCATTGTGCTGCATTAGTTCAACCACAATGACTAACAAATTTCAACATTTAGAAGATCCAATTGGACAAATATTTACTGCTCAGTTAGTAAGTTTATTTTAAGAGTCTTAATCCAAAATGACTTTGCTGGTGGTAATGCTTTGAAGTTTGTCTATATTTTAGACAAAGTGATTTTTCCTGATGGTTAGAAATCACATTTATAAATAGGTACACTGCCTAAAAATGATCAAATTGTGTGTAGAGTATTTTAAATGTCAAAAGGACTCAAGAAGCTTCAAATATGTTGACATTTGTTGTCATTCTAACACTAATTTTATTACTCAAAAGTATTTTTTCCCAAATGTTTTTCCGAGAAGTGCAGAGTAACTGCTGTTAGCCCAGAGCACTGAACTATTAACTGTTACCAGCAGGGGAGTTTCCATGTTCCAGTATTTTAGTGCACGCATGGATGTAAGTTATTTTGCTCATACATCTCCTTGCAAATACGTAAGCTGAGAACATTAATAATTTTGGTGTGAATTAAAAACTCCTGCATGTCTTCATATATGTAGCACAGGCCCAGGAAACACTCTTAGAAGGAGCAAACCAGTAGGATAGAAAGTGTGAAAGTAAAAAAAAAAAAAAAAGCCCCCCAAACGATTACAGCACTAAGAATGATTTATTTTAATGGTACTAGTTCAGCATTTCCATTTTGTATATTTATGGTATATTTGTATATTTATGGTGTAGTTATTCTACATGTTTTCTCCTTCCCTTCTTTCCTTCTTTTTTCCCTTTTCCTTTCCTTTCCTTCCCTTTCCTTCTTTTTTCCCCTTTCCTTTCCTTCCCGTCTTTTTTCTCTTTCCCCTCCTCTTCCTCCACCCCTCCTCCTTCTTCTAGATTATGTCAGGAAGACTTTGGCCGAAGAAAATCAGAACAGGTAAGAGATAATTCAAGAGAAACAAACAAACACCCTATCCTATGGGGATGTCATTCTATTTTTTTTTAATATATGAAATTTATTGTCAAATTGGTTTTCATACAACACCCAGTGCTCATCCCAAAAGGTGCCCTCCTCAATACCCATCACCCACCCTCCTCTCCCTCCCACCCCCCATCAACCCTCAGTTTGTTCTCAGTTTTTAAGAGTCTCTTATGCTTTGGGGATGTCATTCTAGAACTTTGCCAGGGAGGGAGCTCAAGATATTTGTGGCTAGGTACATTTGGGTAAAGCCTTGGGTTCTCAGAACTTCCATAGAACACTGGGGATGGGGTAGAAAAGGACTAGCAGGGCTCTGACTAGAATAGTTATGTGGCATGTGCTAATTCTTACTTTCTTTAGAGTAGCTTTGTGTCCACAGATAGACGTCCAAGTTATAAGCTCTGGGTGATTTTTATACAAGTCTGTTTTGTAGGACTAGCCTTTTAAGGTGTTTTCCTGGGCCAAGCAAAATCTTGATCAACGAGAGAGGGTAAACACATATGTACCCACTGCAAATTAATATGTCTCAACGGCTGCTAACACACAAAATTCCTCCCAGGCTCAGAGAATCTAGAAAACCTGTGACTTCTGCACAACTTTGTCAAATGGGAAAGAAGCAAGCACGAGTGGTCTTTGATTCTCTTAGGAAATGTGAAGATGTAATCTCTGCAGTGAGTAATGGTACAAATAAAATTATGTTTATTTTTATTTTATTCACGGCATTTAATTACAGAGGGAGATGGGTAGTCAGATAGCAAAACAGCCATAAACAAGGGAAAGGTCCCTCCTTCTTTTTAAATGAATGCTCTAAAACAATTGGGCAGAGCATTAATAGAATACCCAGCAAAAGACTGACTCCCCAAGTCTAAGTGTTCACTTGGGGTTCGTCAAATAATGGACTGTTGGCCTATATTTCAAGCCACTTCTCTGCAGTAACTTGACATGCAATAGGATTACCTTTGGATTCTGGTCTGAGTCTTTGCTATGCCTGAAAAGATTGTCATCTTTTGATTTAAAGATAATAGAGCCAAGCACGTGAAGCTGTCCTGTGGAGTCGACCTGTGACTCATAACCGAATATCGAAAAAGATTTTGTCTATAGTTTGCTTTATTACCTCACTGCTGCAACCCAAACGATCAAATGACTAGTTGCCATTATAAACAGTATATATTTACTTTCTAAAAAAGCTCACATTCTTCAGACATGACATGTAACAGTATCATAAAACTTGGAGGTGATTCTTTTCCCCTGACCACTCAGAGCATTTGCTGATTATAATTTTAATTCAAAAATCTCAACAGAAAACATGAATCAATTTTGCTTAAGCATAACATTGGTCAATTAAAAAAAATGTGAACAGGTCAGACATAGATTAAACCAAATTATGAGGCATTGGAACTGTATACTGGGGGACGAACGAAACACAACTAAACACTGGCAATACGATTGACCATTCAAAATATAGTTAATAAGTTCGCAAACATGCAAGTTCGGATTTTAAAATTAAGCCTCCCAATTGCCAATTTCAAAAAATGTAATGAGTTTAGAGTGGCCTTTTTATTATGCATGGCTTTATGTCTTTGGATTTCAAAATTACCTAGCATGCATTTTCAACTTTGCTACAATTTCTGGGCTGTTTTCATTTCTATTTTAAAAGGCTAAACAGTAAGATGTGCCTCCGCTTTGCATTCTAATTGCATGTAACTGATTTGCACAGCAGAACAAAAAACTCATTCTCAGATTAAGAATCGCGCACCAAGAAATAATTATTGTTCTACTGGAAAAAAAAAAAACGATTTTCCCACTTTCTCCCCTCATTTATGTGAACTGTTTGCTATGTTTCCCCCTAGGTTGATCTCTTTTATAGACCACCATGCATTTCTCTTTAGGGACTAAAACAATCCAAATGGAAACAAGGAACATACAACTGTTTTGACTACATTCTCCGGCCTGCAACATAACACTTGCCTTTATTATTTTATCTTCAACAATCAAGGGGTGACTAAATGGTCGCAGGTGGTGATGAAAATAAAAGCCATCCATCATTATTTATTAGGCATGAAAAAGATACACAATAATGTAATTTAATCTCAGAGCAGACAATTATTTCCACATATTGATAATGCAATGTGAAAACTGTCATGAATTCTAATATGATCTTTTGGCTTTATTGGTGCACCACAGCCAACATGACAAAGAATGAAATTGTCTAGAAAGGAAAAAAAAAAAGGTAATTGTGTGCATATGTCAATATCATGGGTGGAAAACATATCACCGAAATTTTAAAGCTTCTTCATTACAACTTAACCGATTCAAAAGTTGGAAGTGGGAAAAAGTACATTTTCAGTTCTCACTATTTAAAACACCATCTATTACATTCACGCCACAATCTATAATCTGAATAAACAGTGACTATGTAAGTGTTTTATCATATAAAAGTTTGGAGGACCAGCCAGTCTGCTAAAATATTTGCAAGAAGTATATATACACCACGGGGTCGAATTTCCTAACATGCTCCTCAGTTCACTTTAGTCTGGTAAAAATCTGCAGATGAAAACCCTGTGATCCCTACTTTGGGTAGTGTATACATGACCAGTGAATGTAGCAAAGAATGTACCTTTTGGCCAAATAAAGCAAAAAATGGTTGAAAGTAAACATCTTTGGTAGGAAAAAATTCTGTCTGATGAAATGCTTGGTCAGAAAATGCAAACGCGACTTTCTCGAGATAGTAAATGATTCCTACTTCCACTGGGTTGTTGAACTCTATCCTCAAATAGGCCTTGGAAGGTGAACGTATGACAAAAAAGAAACAAACTCGCATTTGGTCTCTGTAGAAGGGAACCGAAAACATTTATGACTTGTATGTGAGTAGACTTGGGCTTCTGCCAGAAGGGAGATCATGATTAGAGGCTTTCTAGTTAGAAATAAATGAGATGGTTTTCAAAGTGCCTGTTCATTATACAGTGTATACACACACACACACACACACACACACACACTCATGCTGAGGCATATATACACAGCATGCTCCATGCTTGCTTGAAGACGTATTTATTCACAGTTCACATATTGATTAGGGATACAAATATAAGCTTACTGGATAAGATAAATGATCTCCTCTTAGAAAAATGATTTTAGAGTTATTAAGGAGGGAAATATTTTACACTTGGCTTTGAGTGATGGACAGGACCGGGAAGAAAAAGTATCACCAGGTGATCATAACACTGTGACCATTCTGGGCTAGGAGAGAAAATTTATATATCATGTGGTTACTCAATTTTATAAAGAGAATCTAAGAACAAGTGTAGGCACTGGTTAGGAAAAACAAATGAAAGGAATAATTTAAAAAGTCAATAAGCCACAGGAAATCTGGAGACTGTTTAAAAACACCTTATTGGAAGCCTAGCAAAAGTATGCACCAGAGATCAAAGGGGCACTTGGAAATGTGGCCCAAGTAAGGAAACCAGGGAGATCCGCAAACTATGGCAGGTCAGGTGTGAACAAGAACACAGGCGAGCCAAAAGAGAATTCAAGTTTACCTTGCAAGTGACTCCAAAGCTAATAAAAATGTTCTTCAAAATATATCCACGGCAGGAAACCAAGAAGAGAACTAATGGGCCAGTCAAGGGACACACTCTAGGCAGAAGAGATATTCTTCTTGGAGGATGGAAACTCTTCTGACTTCACTCAAGATAATACATTCATTCAGTCATTCATTCATACGTTCACTTTCATTCACTCATTCAATCCTCCACTCCATCCATTCACCCGATCATCGATTTGTTAAAAAAAAAATTAAAGAATGCCTACCATGACCTAGACTTTGGGTTCAGCACTAGGACTACAGAAATGCATCAACCATTCATTTATTCATTCTTTCTTTTCACGGATTTAATCATCAATCCATCCACCCATCATGCATTTGATTACCTATTCATTCAACCAAGAAAATGCAGAATGTATATCATTAGACAGACCCTGGGTTGAGCATTTGGAATCTAGCAACACATTACACATTCATTCAGTCAACAAATATTTGAGTGTCTACTATGTGCCAAGCACTGGTTTAATTCTTTGAGATAGATCACTGAAAAAAAGTCAACAGTTTTGCTTAAATCCAAGTTTTTTTTTTAAACGTTTACTTATTTTTAAGACAGAGAGAGACAGAGCATGAATGGGGCGGGGGGGCAGGGGTCAGTCAGAGAGAGAGGGAGACACAGAATCCAAAACAGGCTCCAGGCTCTGAGTTGTCAGCACAGAGCCCGCGAGGGGCTTGAACTCACAGACCGCAAGATCATGACCTGAGCCGAAGTCGGATGCTTAACCGACTGAGCCACCCAGGCGCCCCTAGTTTTTTTTTTTTTAAGCAGCTGTGGAGGTAGGCAATACACACAATAAACAGTGAAGCACAAAATCAAAAGCAATCATTTAGTATGATAAATATTACGAAGGACAAGTTCAGGTAGCTATAACTGCCTGACAGGGGCCCTGGAAAGCAGAACCCTATTCAGATGTATATATGAAGGGAAAGGAGCAGAGAGAGAGAGAGTAGCAGGAGGTGAGGATGACAAAATGGCACAAGGGTGACACCATTTGGGGCTTGGTACACCAAATGAAAAGCACTAGCTTTTCTTTTCCTTCTTTTTTTTTCCTTCATAATAAGTGTACTCTTTAATCCCCATCACCTATTTCACTCATCCCCCCACTACCTCCCATCTGGTAACCATCAGTGTGTTTTCTTCAGTTACGTGTCTGTTTCTTGCTTTGTCTCTCTCCTTTTGTCTTCATTCGTTTTGTTTCTTAAATTCCACATATGAGTGAAATTGTATGATACCGTCTTTCTTTGACTGACTTATTTCACTTATAAGTGAATAATATTTCACTTATTTCACTTTACAGTCTCTAGTCCATCCATGGTGTGTGTGTGTGTGTGTGTGTGTGTATTACACACACACACACACACACACACACACACACCAATACACACACACACACACACACACCCCACATCTTATTTATCCATCAATTGATGGGCCACTGGGCTGCTTCCATAATTTAGCAATTGTAAACATTGCTGGAATAAACATAGGCGTGCATATATCCTTTCAAATTAGTGTTTTTGTACTCTGTGTAAATACCCAATAGTGAGATTACTGGATCAGAGGATAGTTCTATCTTTCATTTTTTAAGGAACCTCCATACTGTTTTCCACAGGGGCTGTACCAGTTTATATTCCCACCGATACTGCACGACAGTTCGTGTTTCTCCACATCCTCACCAACACTTGTTTCTCGTGTTTTTGATTCTAGCCATTCTGACAGGTGTGACGTGATATCTCACTGTGGTTTTGGTTTGCACTTCTCTGATGATCAGTGACGTTGAGCATCTTTTCATGTGCCTGTTGGCCATCTGAAGAACACTAGACTTTATTTTAAGAACAAGGAAAGCAGCTGAAACGTTTTAATCCAGAGTGATCTGCTGAAAAAGTGTGATACTCTTCTTTTCAAAACCCAGCAATGGTTCCCTACTTCAATCACAGTAAAAGCTGAAGTCCTTACCATGACCTATTGAGACACTCTATATTCTGTTGTCATTAGCTCTCTTAATTTTTTTTAACTCCCTCCTCTGCTCACTCTATTCTTGCTGCACTGGGCTCCTTGTGCCCACTGGCTATTCCCTTTGCCCTCCCCTCAATCTAAATGGATCCACCCCCCACCTTCTTCAAGTCCTTGCTCAAATTTCTACTAAATTATGGGGCATATCTTGAGGACCAGACTTAATACTGTAACTGCCTTGCCATTTCTACTTTACCTTGCTTTGCATTTTTTCCCTCTTGTAGCATTCATTACCTCCTGGTGCAGTGCACTTCATTTATTATGTTTTGTACAATGTCTATATCCCCCAGTAGAATGTATTTTACATGAGGCAGGGATTCTTTCCTTTGTTGACATTTATCCTGGTCAACTAAAACTGTGCCACGGACATACGATTTAGTTATCATTTGCTGAAGAAATTACTGAATGCATTGGACAACATGGTCATACGGGCATTAAAAAAACTATTCTGAAAAAAAATTATTCTGGCTGAAGCTTGAAGAAAAAGTTATGTAGAGTTACGGATATAGAAAAACAAGAGGCTGTATGGAGGTTCTAATTAAAAAGCAATGGCAATTTAGGCTAGGGCCATAGTGTTAGAAAGGGAAGAAGGTAAAGTGGTTTAAGGGACTTTTTAGGGTAGAATGATCAGGGTCTATCTAAACAATTTTTTTTTAATGTTTATTTATTTTTGAGTGACAGAGAAAGACAGAGCAGGAGCTGGGGAAGGGCAGAGAGACAGGGAGGTACAGAATCTGAAGCAGGCTCCAGGCTCTGAGCTGTCACCACAGAGCCTGGCACAGGGCTTGAACTCATGGACCATGAGATCATGACCTGAGCTGAAGTCAGACATTTAACTGACTGAGCCACCCCGGCACCCTGTGATCAGGGCCTGTTTATCATAGTGTCCCAGAGCTGGTTCCTACCAGTTTGCAAGAGCCAATAGTTAAATTCTCAGATTTTCATGAATTTTGTTAGTTCGTTATTACACATAGGCATTATTAAAAATTAAATTACATAAACTTAAAATTAAATTATATTAAAATAAACTTAATAAATATGTAAAAGTAATGAATTCCTATTTTATTACAGTTCATTATTTTCTGTGCTCTTCATATTATTTATGTCTTTTGTGTTTCTATGGGAAATACCATTTGATGGGAGGGGGGTTACTGCACAAATCTCTCCAACTCCACATTCAGTTACATCATGTTTGCAGTTTAAATTAGTCATAGCGGGAGTATTTAATCCTTGGTAATTGTCAAACACTGTAAAACAGGGCTTGCTTTATTATGTTGTTGATTTTCTAGACTCAAGAAAGCGATGGAGAAAATGTTAATAATACAGATTGATTTTAAAAGGGTGTCATGTCTGCAGATGTTTCACTGTTAATATTACACAAAATTGAAGAAACATTCCTCTAGTATGTGAAAACAATGATCTGATTCAGCAAATAAGTCATTCACATCATCGAAAAAAAGAATGAAATTTTGACAAACATCTTAGTTGTTTCATTCATGTCTTACTCTTTAATGTAAAGGAAATTATCAACGAACATACACATCAGAAATACATTCAGTTACAATCCTAAGTTGACCATGGATTCAAGAATTTGGCAAAAAGGAATGAAAGCATCCTGTGAGAATCAACTGGCTATATGAAATTTAAGACAGGGTATTGTATAGTTGATTATTTGTAAACTATATGCTATACCTCCTTTATATCGATAACACCTATGATAAATTTCAACATATATGCATACATTCTCTTTTTTGGAGATCCGGTTATCAAACAGGATACCACTGGGTATATATGAGTCCACAGAGAAGGAGTGTCAAAGATGCTGCCAGTTTCTGTCTTGTTCAACTGCCTACATAATGGTACCCACTCCCTTACACAGGGAACTCTATTAGACAAGGAATAGAGTTGAATGGTGGGGACAGAGAAGGTGGTGTCATGGGTTAGGCCAGGTAATGCTGACTTGAAAGAGACAGTTAGACTACACCGTCAGGTGGCCAGTTGGATCCATGCCTCTGGAACTCAGAAGGTAACTCGAACCTGGTGCCATCATCATTTAGGTGGTATCTGCGAAGGGCAAGTAACTGAAGACTTGAAAGTGGATAAAGCTATTCTGTGTTCCTTCTGAATTAACTTTCAAAGCAGAATTTGGAGGCATTTAGACAAAAGTGTTCAATGCTTGATGTTCTAGTTCTAACAAATGAATAATAGCACGTATATTATCGGGGCTGAACAGTATCTTCGAAGATTATTGAAAGTTTCCATCAGCAGGATATAGTTCCATGACCAAGGACATGCCCTCCTCTATTAGAGAAAGACGTGTGAGTTAAATGGGTAGTGTCAGAAATAGAGATTACTTTTGGAAGTCCGTGATAAGCAGGAGAGAGCAGGGAGTGCTCTGGGTAAGGGGCTTGAGTTATTTACTTGCCAATGATTCTGAGAACTGTGAGAAGGAGTAGTTAACAGATAATTGATATGAAATGGGGGACTCAGATCCTCAAAAATAGGCTCTTTATTTGAAGGCTTTATATTACCTTTTAAAAAGAGAATCATAAACCTGTACTTCTGGGAAGATGTGGTTTTCCACACTTTCCTCACTTAAATACAGCTAAAACCCTTGAAGTGCATATACAATGTGTATGACATGTCTCTGAAAGGTAGAAAATGCAGGCAGACCAGATAGGGAGCTTAGGATCCAAGAAACAAGGTGGAAGTGAGTTTCCTTTTTGCCTCATGTATCTTAGACTTGGAGCTGAAGAAGTTAGCAATCCAGAAAGTTCCAATGGACACACACACACACACACACACACACCAGCCTCAAACAAAAGCCCATTCTCTCTAGTCAAAGAATCAGGAAAGGAGCAGCCTGAAAAGACAGAAAACTTTTGGAAAATAACCACTTTACTCCAGGCAAACACCACAGAAAAAATATGGTTCCACCCCAGCCATTCCAGCAGACAAAGTGGGAAGCCTAGACATTCAGCCTTGTTGGACTATATATAACAAAGCTCCCCACCATCACCAGCAGGATAATGTCAAAAAAGCCCAAACAGCATGTTCAGACTTTCATCACTACCAAGTGATAATGAGACATCCACCCCAACCCAATTCCCTGTCGTGTTGGTGGGGACCATAGTGTAGCCTAGACTTCCATTCACACTAACAGTAATGTGGACATCACTTTTGGTGTCAACAGAGGCTGAATGAGGAGAATGAATTTCTACTGCTAGCTGGCAGTAAGGAGTCATTGCTTCCTCCTTTTTCATGCTGAAGCCATACCAAAAAATTAAGCTAAAACAGAGGTTTAAATAAGATTCAGAATGTCACAACATACTATGAAAATGTCCATATTTCTATTAAAAATCACACATCATAGCAAGAACCAGGGCAGTCTAAACAAGAATGAAAGAAGACAATCAACAGATCTTACCACCAAGATGATGGAAATATTAGAGTTCTAAGAGATTTTAGAGCAGCCATGATAAAAAAATGCTTCAGTGGGAAAATAAAAATATACTTGAAACAAATGAAAAAATAAAACCTCTTATAAACAGAAAAGATCAGAAAAGAAATGGAAGGTAAGAAGAAGAACCGAGTGGGACCTTTAGAAGTAAAAAAATACACCAATCAGCATAAAAAGATTAATGCATGGGTGCAACAGCAGAATGGAGGGGACAGATAAAAGAATCAATGAATCTTCACAGAGATAAACAGAAATTATCCAACAGAAGGAAAATATACTGAAAAATAATGTGAGTGCCTCAAGGATGGGTGGGATCGTAACAAAAGATGTGATATTTGTGTCAATGGACTCCCAAGAGAAGAGGAGAAAAAGAATGGGCTAAAAATTACTCAAAAAATAATGTGTGAAATCTCCCATATTTGCCAAGATACATAAAACTACAGGTTCATGAAGTTAAGTAAATCCCCAATAGGATAAACACAAAGAAATCTACACTAAGACACATCATAATTAAATGTCCAGAAACTAAAGACAAAAGAAAAAGTCTTAAAAGGAGTGGAGAAAATACTTACCTACAGGGGAAAGATAATTAGAATGACTATTTCTCAACAGAAATCATGGAGGCCAGAAAGAAGTGGCACAGTGTTTTGCAGGCGCTGAAAGAAAATAACTAAAATGCAGGATCCGATATCCAATGGAAACATTCTTTAGGAATCAGGGGGAAATCAAGATAATCTTAAATAAAGCAAAACTGAGAGAAAGTGTTGCCATTAGATCTCCTCTAAAAGAATGGATAAAGGAAATCTGCACAATGATAAAAGAAGGAACATCAGGAAGGAAGGAAGGACTTGTTAAATAAAAATACTGGTAAATACAATAAATTTTCCTCCTCCTCTTGAGTTTTCCAACTTATGTTTGATGATTGAAGCAAAAATTTTAACACTGTGTGATTTGGTTCTAAATGCATTAATCCAAGGAAAGCAGGAATGGCCATATTAATAAAATATAAATAAAGATATATATAAATAAAGACATATATAAATAAAATATAAAGATAAAATATACTTCAGACGCAAGAATATTAACACGATAGAGACGTTTTATAATGATAAAAGGGTCAACTCACCAAGAAAGTGTCTGAATCAAACTAAAGACCTATGAAATATGTGAAGCAAAAACTGAAAAAATGTAAAAAAATAAATCCAAAATTATTTATAATTGATAGAGCTAGAGAGAGAACCAGCAATAATATAGAAGAACTCAATACTATCCCATCAAGGTCTAAGTGACATTTGCTTGACATACCTCAAGCAACAGTGGAATGCACATTCTTTTTAAGTGTCCATGGAAAATGTGCCCAAGTGAACCATATTCTAGGCCATAAAACAAACTTCAAGAAACTTTAAAGAATTGAAATCACACAGAGTGTGTTTTATGGTCACAAGAGAATCAAACTAGGAATCAATCTTTCAAACAGAAAGGTAACCAGAAAGTCTCCCAACACTTGGAAAACAAACAATACACATATAAATAACTCAGGGGTCAGAAAGGAAGTATCAAAGGAAATTTAAAATATATTGATCTGCATGAAAATAAAAATACAACATATAAAATTTGTGGGGAGCAGCTAAAGCAGTGTTGACAGGGAAAATTATAGCATCAAATGCTTACATCAAAAAGAAACAAGGAAAAGTCCCAAATAAAAAAATCTAGGCTCCCATCTCAATAACCTAGCAAAAGAAGAAAAACAATAAGACCAAAGCAAAGAGAAGAAAGGAAGTAAAAAAGAGCAGAAGTCAATGAATGTGAAACAGAAAAACAACAGATAAAATTAATAAGATCTGTTTCATGGAAATGGTTGTTAACAAACTTACAGTGGGACCGAAAAAGAAAGAAGACACAAATTACCAATAATAGGAATAAAACAAAGGCTTTTGCTATAGACTGTCAGAGAGAAAAGTATAGGAGAACACTACAAACAACTCTACACACATAAATTTGATGACATAGAAGAAGTTGACTAGTTCCTTGAAAAACACAAACTATCAAAACTCACCTAATATGAAACAGATTAGCTCTATGACCATTGAGGAAGTTGAATTCATAATTGAAACAATTCCCCCACAGAAATTTCTGGTCCCAGATGTTTCACTGGAGAATTTTAACAAATGTGTAAAGAAGAATTAATACAAATTGTACACAGTCCCTTCCAGAAAAGAGGAGGCAAAACTTCCCAATTCATTTTATGAAGCTAACATTACGCTGATAATGAAACTCAAGACAGTGCAAAACAGAGAAAAACAAAAGCTAGAAAGCAATGTTGTTATGAATATAGACTCAAAAATCTTTATGAAAATATTAGGAAATAGAATTCAACAATACATAAAAAGAATTGTATGCCGTGGCCAAGCATGGTTTATTTCAGGGATGCAAGCTGATCCAATAATTTGAAAAATCAATGTTAGCCCATCACATTAACAGGCTAACAAAGAAAGTTCATATGATTTTATCAGTTGATACACAAAAAGCATTTTATAAATTAAAAAACCCATTCGTGTTACAAACTCTCAGAAAAATTAGAAGACAGAGGATCTTCCTCAATTTGAAAAAAGAGCACCTACAAAACACTAAGTTTACAGCATACTTAATAGTGAAAGACTGACCTCTTTGCCCTGAGAATAAGACCTTAAAGGAGATGAGAATGTCTGCTCTTGCAACATCTACGTAGCATTGTACTGGAGCTTCTAGTCAGGGTAACTAGTCAATTGATTTGTGACAAAAGTAAAAAGCAATCCAGTGGAGGAAAGACAGACTTTGCAATAAATGGTGCCAGAGCGAAGGAACATCCATATGCGAATCTTGACCTGAGACTCACGAGTTATGCAAAATTGAACTCAAAATTGAATGTGGACCTAAATGCAAAACTATAAAACTTTTAGAAAAAATATAAGAGGAAATCTTCAGCATCCAGGGCAAGGCAAAAAAATATTATGGTTGCCATCAAAAAGCATGATTTCTAACAAGAGAAGTAGAGACAATGGACTTCATCAAACTGGCAAGTGTTTGCTCTGCGAAAGACCCTGTTAACACGATGAAAAAACAAGCTACAGACTTGGAGAAAACATTTGCAAACCATGTATCCAACAAAAGAATGGCATCTAACATATATGAAGAACTCTCAAAATCCAACAAACCCAAACAATCCAATTAGAAAATGTGCAAAAGATGTGAGTGACTTTTTTTTTAACCAGAGAGAATACACACATGTATGCAAAAAAAAAAAAAAAATCTCAACATCATTAACTATGAGGAAAGTGCAAATCAAAGCTACGATTGAATAACACTGTATACCCACTGGAATGCCTAAAATATGAAATGTTGGTGAGGGTGTGAAGAGAGTGGATTCCACATGTTGCAGGTGGAGATGTGAAATGGCACAGTTACTCTAGAAAAGTTTGGCAACAGGTGAAATGAACTTTAACAACATATTCTCTTGAGTCCAATATTTACATTATATTATTTCAGCATGTAATCAATATTAAAAATTAACAACGACATATTTTACATTCCTCTTTTATGCTAATTTTTCAATTTGGCTGTGTATTTTACACTTACAGCACATTTCAATTTGGACTAGCCACATTTTAGGTGTTCAAAAGCCACGTGGGCCTTGTGCCTAGTGTCTTGGGCACTTTGAGTTTCTATTGAGATTTGAAAGGCAGAGGAAAGCTTTAATCTCCAGCAGAAGGTGCAGTGAGTCATGTTGGCATTGGCAGACAGGAGACAGGAGGTTTTGCCAGCAGCTTCTCTGAGTCCTACAGGCAGCTGAAATCATCAGTGACAGTTTCCTGTGATCCCTGCACTTGCTGATTCCATGAACTTTAGTGGTATCTTGCCTAACCTTCACTTTCTCTACCCTTTAAATGGTTATATATGCTTCTAATGGCCTGTACTAAATCCCTTCCTACTTGAAATACCTAGAACATTTTTTGTTTTCCCGGCTGAACCCTGACTAATAAGGCTGGCAGAGGATATTTACTTCTCAGCAAATAGCCATATGCTCTCCCACATTTCCTAGCACCCTTGCAGTTATGGAACTGTGTACATGGTTCAGGCCAATATGCTGAGTATTAGTGATGGATGTTATCTGCAGTCTGGAGCTTCTAGAAGTTATGTGTGACTTGTCAGACACTTCCCCTCTGAGGCAACTTTGGTATCACATATTGATATGACAGTGTCATGAGATAAAAGCCACAGGAATGCATGAATCACTGCAAGGGAGACAGATGCCCTGGAGAGCTGTCCCAACCCATGGTGGACTTTTCTTAAGCGAGAGATAAATTTCTGTTATGTTAAGCCACTGCAATTTCAAGGTTTGTTGCCATACCACAATCTGGATTATAACGGCCAATAGAGAAATTAGTCCTGCAAATAAGCACCAGTAACAAAACCCTAAAATATGTGGCACTGACTTAATATTCCTGTGAAATAAAGTGAACCAGCACGTGATTGCTTGAGAATCAGTCCATATATCATGGACTAATCAATGAAATCTGATATTGTGTAAGAATGGAAAGCTGCTGGTTCTTTGGGAGGACAAGCCCAACATATTTTGAAATCAGTAATAGTGAGAGGAGAGAATTTTGGGATAGCCAAACATCTACTTAAGACTTTATTTCATATACCCAAGAGTACCTTGTATAAGAAATTTAAATTTGTGATGGGCATAAGGGCATTTCCTCAGAAGTAATCTAATTCCAGAAATATTAACAAACAGAGAAAGAAGAGATATATTAAAAAAAACATTGTTAACCATAGAGGAACATTTTTTTAGAGTCAAGATTCAAAAGAAAAATTTTTAAGTTTATTTATTTATTTTGAGAGAGAGAGAGAGAGAGAGAGCAAGCGCACAAACGCAAGCAGGAGAGGGGTAGAGAGAGGAGAGAGAGAGAATCTCAAGCAGGCTCCACATTGTCAGTGCTGAGCCTGATGCAGCACTTGAGCTCATGAACATGATATCATGACCCAGGCCAAAACCAAGAGTCAGACAATCACCTGACTGAGCAACCCAGGTGCCCCTAGAGTCAAGATTTTAAAAAAGTTCCATAGATTCAGTAAATATAAGACAAGCAAATGTTTTAGCAATGAGGAGAAACAGGAGAGGTACATGGATATGGGAAAGAGGCTGACTTGTCCTGGTATTCAGAAAGGAGATAACCAACAGGCTTGAGAAAGTCTAGAACAAAGTTGATGTCAACCATGGGTAAATTTCAAATTGATTGGTCATTAAAAGATAGATGTATTAAGTGGGAAAAAGCATTTTCTCTTCTGACAATAGATGGGGGATCACTGACTGATAAGACAAGAGGCATCTCATCCAATTTGTGGATGGCACAAAATGGAAAGGATAGTCAACATTTTGGGTGAAAGAGGCGAAATTCTCAATGCCTAAGAGAAAACCATTAAGATAAAATAGATTTGAAAGCTACAAATTTAATAGATATAAATTTCTTTAGCCAATCCCTTCCCCCAATAAATTAAGAACAAAATAAAGGCAATTTAAATTAAGAGTTTGCAAATGTGAAGCATCTGGGATTTTATCTGGTTCTTATTAAGCGAGTCCCAAATAATCTGTTGTGAGCTCCCATGTACTTAAAGCACTCTTGGGCAAAATTAATTACTGTCTACAATGAAGGATGTAATAATTTCTTGCTAATCAGACCATAGCTGAAAGTGTGTGTGGTTAAATTTGTAATACTGGCAAGTTGAAAGTGAATTTTGATTCCAAGCAAGGAAAAAGTTTCTAATAATTGTTACTACTTAGTAGCGGTAGTTGTCAAGTGTCCACTCTCCTGACGCGTGGATCCATTTTCCTCGCAATATCTTAAAACTATGTAACAGATGCAAATTGAGCTGCCCAACTCTATCAAGCTATCTGCACCCGCAATCTCACCCTTTGCCTTTTCTTCCCCCGTCAAGCTATACTAAAGTATAATTGACAAATAAAATGGTAAGTTATGGAGAGTGTACCACGTGATGATTTGATAGATGTATATATCATGAAAGGATTCTTCCCAGAGAGATAATTAGCACATCTATCACCTCACATATTTACCTTCCTTTTTTAAATTTTTTATTTTTGGTCAGAACATTTAAGTTCTACTCTCTTAGCAAATTTCAAATATACCCCACACTGCTAGCAACGATAGTCATCATGATATACATTAGATCCTCAGACCTTATTCATCTTTTGAATGTTTATGCCATTTTATGAACTTTATAAGTGCAATTGCTGTAAGGCACAGAATCAAAACTAAGGCAGCCCCTCCATTTGTCACTGTCAGCTCTGAGCCCAACGCGGGGCTCGAAATCACGAACCATGAGATTATGACCTGAGCGAAAATCAAGAAATGGATGCTTGACTGATTGAGCCACCCAGGCACCCCAATAGCATCAACCTTCTTAATCCACATTCCTTGTTCCTAGATTCTCCTCTACCTACAACTGTATTGCTCTACTTCCTTCCAATGAAACTTCTTGGGAGTCATTTATAGTCATCCTTTCCTTTGCCCTATTTTTGTTTCTTGTTTTTATATCCATCAACACTGGCTCTTGCCAAGGTGACCATGACCTTTGCATGAAGAAATCCAATGGTCAGTTTTCTGATCTCTTTTTATTTGACTTCTTAAGCACCATTGGAAAGATGGGTTCCTCCCTTCCTTCTCAAAGCACTCTCTTCCATTGTGTTTTTATTTTTTTCCCCAAAGCAGCACTCACTTGGTTTTCTGTCTCCTCTACTGAATTCTTTTCAGGTTTTTTATTCCTCCTCATCAGTTCATTTAACCTCTGACTGTTGAAATGCCCTATGGGTTCAGCCCTAGGCTTCACCTCTGTTCTATCTATACTTTGTTCCAGAGGACCTCATAAATTTCTAAGGCATTCATCATAATTAATGTATTAAATGACTCTCAAATTCTTATCTCTAGCTTTGACTTTAAAACTCTGATATTCAGGTCTGTCTACTCAACATCTCTTTTTGGACAGTTAATAGGAATATCAAACTTCGCATGGGTAATCAGGATTCTCTTTCCCTTTGTGAATCTCCCCCACCCTGCTTGTTTCCATTTCAGAAAGTGCTATCTTTCCCCTACTTGGTGATTGAAAAGCTAGGAGGAATATTTGATTCCTTCCTTATCCCAGCTCTCACAACCAAGTACTAACAAACGCTCTCGGTGTTTCCTCCAAATAGATGCCCAGGAAATCTAGTTCTTTCCAGCTCCTTTCCAGAGACTCTCATCTGGAGTCAGGACTATTTCACAGTTTCCCCAGCAGATGCTCAAGTAGCACCCTAGCCAACTTACAATCTCCTTTCTCCACAGTTGCTGGAGTGGTAGTCAAAAAACCCTCAAAAGTCTTCCCGCCGCACTTAGGAAAAAAAGTTCATACTTCTTACATGAGAGAGAGTATCTTAATATGCCAAACTCTCTTTTCTGCCCCATGCTCTACTACTCCTGCCTTCTCTCACTACAATCTAGCCTCACCGGCCCTTTTTCTTTCTGAACCTCCTACAAGCCCAGCTCCATCCTGGCTTAGGGTCTTTGTATTTGTCGCTCTTCCTGGTCTTGTGGAATGAGCTTCTAACCTTTCATGTTTCAGCTCAACCTCACCTCCTTAGAGAGGTCTTCTTTGGCTACCGTCTAAAATAGCATTCCCACCTCTATTCCTGCCCCAGTCCACACATATCACATATGTTTGGATATGTCTTTATACTGTCTTTGTAGCACTTGTAGCAGCTGAAATTTTCTTATTCATTTTTTAGAAATATAACCTTCCAGGTTACTTCCTTCTTACCCAAATTGTTAGTGGTTCTATGGTGTCAAATGGAAAAGTCCAGTCCCTTCTGAGTGTCATCCAATATTTCCATGATATGGCCTATTTGAGATTTCCTCATCTTCTGCTTATGCCTATTTACTTGCCCATGAACCCTATCCTATTACATCATACACTCCACCCAATATCCTTCCCCTGGGTACACTGAACAAGTACTTTCTCTTTATCCGTCAAGTGACACTTATCCGTCTTTCCAGGCTCAGCTCAAACGCTACCCTTTGGAGTCCCAGGAATTGCCATTTACTCTTCATCCTGTACTCACAGAGCTTTACATATGCACCTTTTGCATAGCATGGCCCCGTGTCCATCTGCCTTAGATTTCCCATTTCTCAGGAGCAGGAGAACAGTTTATTCATCTGAGTATTCTCACCACTCACACGGATTTGGGCACAAAGTACATGTTTTAAAAACATAGGTGACACATGCTTTTCATAACCCTGCCTAGCCTGAATACTCTTGATTTCTCTTCTTTGGATGGTTGTGGTTTGCCCATCTTAATCTTGAAGGGTGAGGCTCAGAAAATTGTAATTAAATTTGTCACAAATGATTTATATCTATATCCCTGGCACAGAGTAGCAACCCAACAAATGTTCACATTGCTAAGAATGAGCACAACACTGTAGTACATGTGGACCCACTAATCCCACTAGAACAGGGTTTCTATCTTTCTTCTCAATCCATGCATACAATTTGTGAAGCCTGGTCATATATCACAAATAGATTTTAATAAAATATTTTAGTAATAGACAGTATGTCATTATAACATGCCTAACTACTAAGATCGCTATTTATCAGCAATCAGTAAGTACCTCTTCAACACCCATTACGTTCTATACACTCTACTAAGCGTTCAAGTTGAGAGAAAAGATGGCATCAGTAAGGCTGGGCTTGCGGTGGCAACAAAAGTAACTAAGTACAAAAGAGGTTTGGAAGTATGTTTCCAGGAAGAAGAAAATCAGTCGGAATAGTTTCTGCTACACAGACAGGGCCAGAGCCTCCTGGATAGGCCAATATGCGTTAAGATGCTTTCAGTCTGATCCCACTATTTTCCTCGAGACAATTCAGATTATTAAGCACAAGTTTTTCTTTTCCTACTTAAAAACATATGCCAGAATAATTAATCACATGGTAGAAGAAACTTCAGGAAAAATCCTTAAACCGCTCGGGGAAAACTTTTAAAGAAGGGGTGCACGAACTACAGCCTGTGAGTTTGAATCGGGGCTGCTGTGTTATTGGACAGCAAACTCAGCCTGGTTTTCACATCAATAAATGGTTGAAAAACATTGAAAGAAGACTATTTCATGACACATAAAAACTGTATGAAATTCAAGTTTCAGCGTCCATACACAAAGTTTTATCGAAAAACTGTCCTGTACGTACATTTGTATATCATCGAGGGCTGGTCTTGTGCTATAGCCGTAGAGCTGATGATTGTGATAGAGACCACATGTCCAGCCAAGCCTAAAATATTAACTGTCGTGTTCTTTGCAGAAAAAGTTTGCCAAGCTCTGTGCAGAGGCATTTGAATAGCATATATTTTAGTGTTGACAGTTAGTACCTTACTTGTAAGTCATCCTAGTGCTTGTATTCACTTTACAGGGGTAGGTTCCAGAAAGCAGCTGGCCTTGATGATGGAAAAACAAAAATTCACACACTAAAGAGCCCAGAGTACAGATGAAGATGCTTTCAAAGCAAAGAGATCAGTTTAGGCAAAGAGGATTATTTACGTACAGATTATCAGAAGAAACAAAGGTAAGGCCTGGTGCTTCTCTGCTCAGATTATTTGTCAGGAACTTAGAAACAGGTGTTTCTCAGTACCAAAGCAAGGCCTCCCGTACAGTGGTACTTCAGCTGCGGCCCTCAACATTTTCTAGACATGGAGACCTGGAAGTGGGGCTCATAAATCAGAACTCCAAAGTTTCCTAAGACAGATGAGTCCCTGTCAGAAACAGTGAGAATAAGCGCCACCGAACTACAGCCATCCCAACACACGAACCAGGTTTCCAAAGAACGTCTAGTAGATATTTTAGTTCAACTGTTTTTATTGTATAAGCCTTTTGACTGAGTGTCTAGAGTAAATTATTTCTCTCAAGACGTTCTGCAATTTAGAATTCATTAGTTCGCACTGGCCACATTTAATGAATTGCCTAACGTATTCAAATGACAATGTGGATCAACAAAGCCAAAGCGACTTATTTTTCTTTTCGAGGAAACTTGACTGTGTTATGGAAATAGATGCAAGACTGCAACCCAGGGACAATTCCCTGCCTGATCTGTACTGAATTGTTTCCTTTGAATCCTGCTTTCAAATTTCAATGAAACACTTACCATGAGTTTGAATTTTTTTTCATTTACAACTATGAATATATAAATATTTCTATATGTAACTGTGAATATATATAGTGATACATTTTTATTATTGCAACTTGCCTTGTTAGTGTAAATGAGACCCATCACTGTGTTTTCAATAAAAGTTCTAAAAATGATGGGGCCTTTTGCTCATTTCTGTGTCATCGCTTACCCCTAATTACTACTGCGATGTCTTCATTTCCAAAAAGAACCCTGATTGCATTCTTGCTATGACAAGTTCATCCAGTCTAGTGAATGAGGCTGTAACAGGGATCTGGGATCAAAAAACTGGAGTTAAATTTCTATTTCTGCTCCTAACATTAAGTAAAGCTTTAAGTTTACTTTTAAATCTCACACCTCCTGGTATGGATTTATCATGGCCCAGATGGATGAGTGATAGGTTTGCTCATTTTGTTTTCATTTTTGGATTGGGCCATTTTGATGGAAGAAAGACAGAAGTGATTTTTAATTCAATAGGATGCCCTAATTTTAGATCTTTTAGGGCAAAAATATGCCTGCTAAAGTTTCTATGAAGGGACCTTAGTTATGGGTATTCAGGAACTTTGTTTTTATGTATATAGAATATTTTTAAATGATGAAAATACTGGAGGTTCTTTTAGGGGGGGGAGGGAAACAGTCATATTTATTGTTTGTTGCCTATCATGACCAACTATCTCAAAATGAAAGCTCCTGTTACTGAAGTTGGGAGCTTTATTGTGTTTTAGGACTTTTATTTTGACTCTCTCTGCTGATTCATTTTAAAGTTTATCTCACTTCCCAGTCATCCACATCTTCTCAACACCCATACCATTCCAACTGTTATTAAATGTGAGCACAAATGGGCTATTCTCATTTTTATTAGTATGTAATTATATTTGGGCCAAATATTTGTTTGATAGGAGAGTTAACAGATTTGACATCTCAATTTTGAGAAATGAATGGGGGACTACAAGTTCATGAGAGCTACGATTAAAAAAGAAAAAGACCTAGAAAAAATGGAAAAAAAATCATCCTAAATTTCTTTTGGATGTAACCACGAAATATCTTGGAATTTTATAAAATTCAAAGGTAAAGTACGGGAAATGCTGGCAAATTGTTCAGAGTAGCTGAAATTATGCATTACAAATATTTGTGTGTGTGTGTGAAATAACTGACATTTTGTGAGGATCAAAATTACCACAGAAATTTGGCCAAGTCAGCATCAAATGATTTCACACAATTATTGAACTTTTCTCTGTTGGAGATGTTCCCGGCCAAATCCTTCCTTTTTGGAAATTTCCTGGAGCTCCCACGTCTGCTGCAGAATAGCACTGAATGTCTCTCATCCAACGACTGAGGAAGACATTAGTGGCTCCTTTTAGTTTTTAGCCAAGCCTTTATATTTTACCTCAGGACAAACTCCTCAGTTGTTTACTCTACCCTTGGTTTTTGCATGTTTGAGTGGCTTTCTGAAGAGGCCTCTAGGATTGACCTTCCTCACCCATTCACTTGACTAATTCTGCACGTCAATCTCTAGAATGGCGTTTTCTGCTAGAGCCTTGATGATGGTGGAAATGTTCGACATCTGCATTGCCCAATATGGTAGCCACTACCCACGTGAGGCTCTTGAACACTTGAAGTACACCAGATAAATGAAATTTTAAGTTTAATTTTCATTAGTTATAATTTAACTAGTCACATGTGTTTTCATCAGACAGCAGAGCTCTGGATGGTTTCTTTCCATCCAGACTCTGCAGCCTTTTTAAAAGATTATAAACTCCATGAATACAGGTATGTGTCCTCTTGCTTCCCTAATTATGGCCTACCATGACCAACTGTAAAA
Organism: Prionailurus bengalensis; assembly: GCF_016509475.1. Classification (NCBI taxonomy): domain Eukaryota; kingdom Metazoa; phylum Chordata; class Mammalia; order Carnivora; family Felidae; genus Prionailurus; species Prionailurus bengalensis. Next base: position 38,002,035 of record NC_057348.1, on the reverse strand, counting down.
CAATGCAACAATAAGTGAACTCCTAATGTCCTCTTCTTAGAAGGACACAATCATATTGGATTAGGGTCCATTCTAAGAATCTCATTTTAACTTAATGACCTCTTATAAAGGTTCTCTTTCTAAGTACAGTCACATTCCGAGGTACAGACATACCTCAAAAATATTGCAGGTTGACTTCCAGACCAGCACCTTAAAACACATCCACACGAATCACATGCACTTTTTGATTTTCCAGTGCATATCAAAGTTATATTTACACTATACTGCAATCTATTACTTATGCAACAGAATTATGTCTAAAAACAATGTATATACTTTAATATAAAGATACTTTACTGCAAAAAATGCGAACTATTGACTGAGTGGTTAGCAAATCATAATCTTTTCCTGGTGGAGTGTTTTGCCTCAGTGTTGATGGCTGCTGACTGATCAGGGTGGTGGGTGTTGAAGAATGGGGCTACTGTGGCAATTCCTTAAAATAGGACAACAGCGAAGTTTGCTGCACCGATTGACTCTTCCTTTCATAAACATTTTCTCTGTTGCATGTGATGCTATTTGATAGTGTTTGAACTTCTTTTGAAATTGAAGTCGATTATTTCAAATGTTGCCACTGCTTTATAAATGAAGTTGATTTAATACTCTAAAGTCTTTGTTGTCATTTCAACAAGCTTCACAGCATCTTCACGAGGAACAGATTCCATCTCAAAAAACCACTTTCCTTCTTCATCCATAAGAAGCAACACCTTATCCATCCAAGTTTGATCACAAGATTGCAGCAATTCGGTCCCATCTTCAGGCTTCACTCCTAATTCTAGTTCTCCTATTTTTACCACATCTGCAAGTCACTTTCTCCATCGAAGTCTTGAACCCTTCAAAGTCATCCATGAGGGTTGGAGCCAACTTCTTCCAAATTCCTATTCATGTTGATATGTTGACCTCTTCCCATGAATCACAAATGTTCTCAATGGCATCTAGGATGGTGAATCATTTCTGGAAGGTTTTCAGTTAACTTTACCCAGATCCGTGAGAGGAATCACTATGGCAAATATAGCCTTACAAAATGTATTTATGAAATATGTACTGCAAGTCGAAATGGCTCCTTGATCCATGGGCTGCAGAATGGATGTGGTGTTTGCAGGCATAAGAACAACATTAATCCCACTGGGTGGCCAGGTGCATTGTCAACGAGCAGTAATATTTGAAAGGAATCTTTTTTCCTGACCAAGTGGTCTCAACAGTGGGGTTACAAGATTCAGGAAATCCAGTTGTAAACAGATGTGCTGTCATCTAGGCTGTGTTGTTCCACTTACAAGCACAGGCAGAGTAGATTTGGGGTAGTTATTAGGGATCTCAGGATTTTTGAAATGGTAAATGAGCACTGTCTTCAACTTTAAAAAAAGACATAATTTATTGTCAAATTGGTTTCCATACAACACCCAGTGCTCATCCCAACAAGTGCCCTCCACCCTGCCCATCACCCACTTTCCCCTCTCCCCCACCCCCATCTACCCTTAGTTCGTTCTCAATCCTTAAGTGTCTCTTACGGTTTGCCTCCCTCCCTCTCTGTAACTTTTTTCCCCCTTCCCTTCCCCCATGGTCTTCTGCTAAGTTTCTCAAGACCCACATGAGTAAAAAAACATATGGTATCTGTCTTTCTCTGCCTGGTTTATTTCACTTCGCATGACACCCTCCAGTTCCATCCACATTGCTGCAAATGGCCAGATTTCATTCTTTCTCACTGCCAAGTAATATTCCATTGTATATATAAACCACATCTTCTCTATCCATTCGTCAGCTGATGGACATTTAGGCTCTTTCCATAATGTGGCTACTGTTAAAAGCGCTGCTATAAACATCGGGGTACATGTGCCCCTATGCGTCAGCACTCCTGTATCCCTCAGGTACGTTCCCCAGCAGGAGCAGTGTCTTCAACTTAAAGTCACCAGATGTGTTAGACCCTAACCAGAGAGTCAGTCTGCCCTAAGCTTTAAATCCAGGCATTAACATCTCCTCTCTGCCTATAAAGGCCCAAGATGGTATCTTCTTCAAATAGAAGGCTGTTTTGTCTACACTGAAAATCTTTTTTTTTTTAGTGTAGCTACCTTCATGAATTATCCTAGCTAAATATCCTGGAGAACTTGCTGCAGCTTCTACACCAACACCTGCTGCTTCACTATGCACTTCTCTGTTTTGGAGATGGCTTCTTTTTTTTTTTTTAATTTTTTGTTTAACATTTATTTATGAGACAGAGAGACAGAGTATGAATGGGGGAGGGTCAGAGAGAGAGGGAGACACAGAATCTGAAACAGGATCTAGGCTCTGAGCGGTCAGCACAGAGCCTGATGCTGGGCTCGAACCCACGGACCGCGAGATCATGACCTGAGCCGAAGTCGGACGCTCAACCAACTGAGCCACTCAGGCGCCCCGGAGATGGTTTTTTTAAACGTCAACAACCAACCTCTGCTAGCCTCACACTTTTCTTCTGCAGTTTCCTCACCTCTCTCAGTCCTCATAGAATTAAAGAGAGTCAGGGGCTTTGCTTTGGATCAGGCTTCGGTTTAAGGGAGAGTTGGGGCTGGTTTGGTCTTCTATCCAGACCACTCACACTGTTTCCACATCGGCATGAAGGCTATTTCCCTTTCTTATCATCCGTGCGTTCACTGGAGAAGCACTTTTTTTTTTATTAATTTTTTTTAACGTTTTATACTTTTATTTTTGAGACAGAGAGTGATAGAGCATGAACGGGGTGGGTCAGAGAGAGAGGGAGACACAGAATCCGAAACAGGCTCTAGGCTCTGAGCTGTCAGCACAGAGCCCGACGCGGGGCTCGAACTCACGGGCCGCGAGATCGTGACCTGAGCTGAAGTCGGACACTTAGCCAACTGAGCCACCCAGGTGCCCCATGGAGAAGCACTTTTAATTTCCTTCAAGAACTGTGCCTTGGCATTCACAACTTGGTGAACTGTTTCCTTCAAAAGGCTTAGCGTTCTGCCTATCTTGGCTTTTAAGACCCATCTTCCTTACTAGGCTTAATCATTCCTAGCTTGTGATTTAAAATGAGAGACATGGGACTCTTTGTTTCACCATTATACGGTTATTAACTAGCCTAATTTCAATACTGCTTTGCCTCAGGGAATGGGGAGGCGTGAGGAGAGGGAGAGATGGGGAAGGCCAATTGGTGGTGGAGTAAGAACACATACAACATTCATAGATTGCCTGCCATCTTACATGGGTGTGGTTTGTGCTGTCCCCAAACAACCACAAAAGTTAGAAATCACTGATCACACATCACTTAACAAATATAATAATAATGACAATGTTTGAAACACTACAAACATTCCCAAGATGTGGCGCAGAGACATAAAGTGAGTAAATGTTGAAAAACTGGCACAGACAGACGTGCTCAAGACGGGCTTGCCACAACCCTCAATATGTAACAAATGCAATATCCTAAGGCAAAGCACAAGAAAACGAGGTACGCCCATCCCAGGAATTAGGGCTTTGGCATATGGATTTGTAGGTAGGGGCCACAATTCAGTCCATAACAACTGTCTAACTACAAACCATTGGCAAGCTGTTAGAATAAATAACAGTTCTCTAATATTGCTAGATCAAAGATAAACATATAAAAATGCAAAAATATTCCTATATATGAGTCTTATCAATTTATTACAAAGGCACAGAGTCATAAGGGTAGCAAAAATGTAAGGTACCTACAAACAAATCTACAAAACGTAGACATTGTGTGCAAGGTCACGTGACAGAGACCATTAATATCTATCTTTTTTTTTTCCTTATTAATATCTGTACTTTTTTACTCATGAATAAAGGCTCTTGTATTACTGTGGGGAGCAAGAGGTCGGGTTACAAGACCACATTTTCCAGTCCCCCTTGCACTCGAGTAGAGACGGGAGACTATATTCTTGCTAGTAGCACGTAAGGTAAGTTACTGGGTGTCCCTTCTGGAAAGGCTCCTTAAAGGGTGACAGACAGATCAAGCTGTGTTGCCTTCTCGCCTTTCTGACCGGTATACATGACACATTTGGAGCTCCAGGAGCCAATAGATGACAAGATAACTTTGAAGACAAAGCCATGTGCTAGGATTGTCGCAGAAAATTAGAAGAAGCCTGTGGCCCGGGTGACCGTAGGGCTGCCACACTTGCCCTGGACTGACCACCTCCAGATTTCATTTAGGGAAAAATAAACGCTTTTGTTTCAGTTTCTGTTATTTTAGGTTTTCTGCTTTATCTAGTTCAATGAATCCCAACTCACACAATCATCAAGGACATAAAGGAAGACCTGAACAAAAGAAGAGATATTCAAGGATGTGGACAGAAAGTGTCAATGACATGAAGTTGCCAGTTCTTCCCAAATTATGAAATGGCTGGAATACAAGCAAAATCCCAACAGCTATTGGTGGAAGTTAATAATTCACAGGTTTTTTATTTTTATTTTTTTTAACGTTTATTTATTTTTGAGAGACAGAGAGAGACAGAGTGTGAGTGGGGGAGGGGCAGAGAGAGAGAGAGAGAGGGAGACACAGAATCTGAAGCAGGCTCCAGGCTCTGAGCTGTCAGCACAGAGCCCGACGCGGGGCTCGAACCCACAAACCGTGAGATCGTGACCTGAGCCGAAGTCGGATGCTCAGCCGATTGAGCCACCCAGGCGCCCCAATAATTCACATTGTTAATTACAGTTACCTGTAATTCATTTGGGTGAGCAAAGCAACATGGGTATCTAAATAGTTTTGAAGGCAATATCAATGGTAGGATGGGAGGAGCATACTGTATAGGGAATCTAACATATAACAAAGCTATAACATTAAGGCTTTAGTAAACATAGCTTTAGTGCCATACTGTGGCATAAAATAGAAGAGACAAGTAGAGAGCATCTGTATTGACCTGAGGGAAAGAGGGATTACTCACTCGGTCATCTGGAAAAATGGTTACCCGTTAGAAAACCAGCGGCAATCCTGTAGCGACTTCACATCAAAAAGTCCAGTTGGATCAGATACTTACATATGAAAGGAACACATTTTTATGACCTCAGAGTTGAGAAGAATTTTAAAAATAAAACATGAGAAGAAAAAACCCTCATTTTCAAAATTTAAAAAATCCATGCACAGTGATAAAACACAGACTGTCCAGAAAAGAAATCGCAACACATATAACAAATGATTATCATTCAGAATATATGAAGAACTCCTAAAATCAGCAAGGAATAAAAGTACATAGACAAAGAAAAAAAGACACAGATGTGATTCCAAATCTCACAGCTCACAGATATGAAAGAAAACATGAATGGCCAATAAGCATATAAAAAGGGCTGATCTCCACGATAATCAGGATAATACAAATTCAAAATCTATTTTCGGCTTACCAAGTTTTCAAAAAATTAAGAAATCTGACAATATCAAGAGGACAGATGAGGAGGATTAGGGTGACCATATATCACGGATGGGAGTGTATGGGGAAGAGTGTAGAGGTCACAGCCATTCGGAAGAGCAACTTTGCAATAAATGGTACAATTGAGACTGCATTCCCTTCCCTTGTTGCCTGCGACCCCACTTCTAGAAATGTCTACCAGAGAAACTCTAGTGCGTGTTCACTGGAAGATAGGTACAAGAATGTTCACATCATCCTTGGTACAGTGAAAAGCTGGAATAAATTAAATACTTGTTAACAAAAGAACACGCCAATGAATTTCACCCAATCCGTGAAATAAAATATGATACAGTAATGAAAACGAATGACACGGCATGTAGCAATACGGATAAATCTCAAAATATTGAAAACAGTCATGGGTATAATATAGAAAGTAAAATGCTGCTTTTGTAAAACTTAAAACACTCAAGAATTGTGCCTCAAATTTATGGACACTTAGATATGTGGTAATAGGATCGATATCTGCTTAAGAATGATAAACCTAAAATTCAGAATAGTGGTTACTGTGGAAAATGTTGAGATTGGGCTCTAAATAAATCTGTCAAGTTTTATTTTCTGAAAAACTTGAAATAAATATAGCAAAGTATTAGGACCTGATGAAAGACAGTACTATATATATATAGTATACTATATATATATACATATATATATACACATATAGTATATAGTATACTATATATATATACATATATATGTATATATATATGTATATACACACATATATACATATATATATACACTTTTTTGAATATTTGAAATATTTTTCAAATTATTACTATTTTAGAAAGTTTAAAAAACCATTTAAACTAGGATTGTAACATTCAAAATGAAAGATTTTTGCCTATCCACATCTCACGAGTATATCAGGAAGAGTGAATTTATAGAAATTGTGTTTGTGCATGGAGATTGGGCTAGGCTGAAAGTCTGTAAATATTCCCAAACCGATTTTAGTACGTTGACCCAGAGTTTTGCACATTTCGTCTGTGTAGTGAAGGGAGGGGGACACGACAGGTAAATCGAGACTGGGGGTGGGGGGGTGACAAAAGATGATGTTGCTGAATTTACCTGAAATATAAAATCCAATTCTACCTTTTCCACAGAAATGAAGCCAGGATGTTTAACAGTGACACAATCATAAAAGCTACAGTTCTGGCACAGTTGAAGAAGTTCTGGTGATATCAAGTTTAGAAATAATAGCAACTTCCTTTCCTATAAGATTTATGCACCAGGCAGCATGCTAGGTGAGGTATATTTTTGATTCACAGATAATAATATCCATTATATAGATGAGAAAACTGAGACCCATCTGTGCACGATCACCCAGGTGTTCAGGGGCAGAGCCTGCCTTCCTTCACACATAGGGTTTTTGATGACAAATGAAGGCTCTTTCATGATTCTGCAAGACGGCTTTAGCAGTCTTCTTAAATAGCTTTGATTTCATATCCAGAGTGCTTGGTCCTGTTCTCCTCAGAACTGGTGTTTCTAGGCCTCCAATGATCTAAACTCTTCCCATCAAATAAGCATTCTTTTAAGGCCCATTGAACACGAATTCACTTTCCCCCGTTTTTAAGACCATTGTCTTGTATGGGAAAGCTTCTATATCGGTTGACCTTCCCTGTTATTACATTTTCCATGCAAACAATGAATGGGTTCCTTGTTCCATGTGCTAGAACTCACAAACTTTAAATTCAAGGGCAGAAAAGGAAGAAAGAAAGGAAGAAAGGAAGAAAGAAAACGAAAAAGTGAAACTTCCAATTAGTTTCTTTCCACTTATTGTTCTTTGGCATGCCAATGATTTTAGATAATCATATGCCTTTACTCAAAATGGCTTTTACAGGGAACATCTCCAAATCTATAACCAGCAACTGAATTTATCAAACCATGGAGGGGTGGGGGAGAAGATGAGAAGACAAGAGAAACATATGCAAACATGCACACCAGATCATGTATATTTTAAATACTCAGGCAGGACCACACCCATTTTGTCATCTAAAAGCTCAACTCACTTTCGCAAAAGGTAGATTGAAAAAAAAAATCCATCAACAATCTTACTTCTTTACTGCTAACCACTTGAAAAATTCTGTTGACATTATATGGTTATATTCTCAGAGGAATTCTCCCCCTCTCCAAGATTAATTTTCATTTTTCTCAGATGTATTTTCTGCATAAACCCAAGCAAAACAACATTCTAGATGCTCATGGAAAATTCTCTTTCTCCCTCTGCAAATATTATGCTGAAATCTGTCATTCACTCTATGTCCCAAATCAACAAATGGTAAATATTTCAATATAGTTGTCTGGTATATTTTGGTACCTTCCTCTCTAAATTCCTTTTAAAGAAAAAGTATGCCCTTCAGTTAACTAAAGGTATCTGCAAAGAAACTAAAAACAGTCTGGGGAAAAAAATGTCTTTGTTCTCCTTTATTGTCTCACACAAGGACCTTTGTACTTACAATGATGCTGTAGAAATGTCTTTGTGTTTTATCAATAATACATGGAGGCTCAGTTTATTTCATTTTATGTTGTTTTTACTCTGCTTGGTAAATAGCACTCTCTTGACTTTCTCGTTTTAATCAAACTGTAGAATACTAATAAAACAAATCCAAACTAATAAAGCCAATTTCCTCTACCTTAATCCTCTTAAAGTTATCAGGGGTCCACGTTCCTAGGTATGAATAGTACAATCAGACATAAAGTAAAAAGATAAAATATTGATAAAGGTATTAATAACATACAAAGTGTTAAGACAAAAACAATGACAAAAGCTGTACTGAACTTGATGATTATTCAAGACGCGTGTTGGGTGGAGACTCCAGTCACAGGAAATATCTAATACAGTTGAACCTCCATGACCTCTGCACGAATCTTATTTCAGCATTCGTAAAACGGATTTTTAAAGTTTTATTTTTACGCTGACTGATTTGATTTGAAAAAGATTTCAACCTGCAAACCACAAATTTGATAATTGTTTTCTTGAGTGCTTAGGACGAATGAACCACTCTGGAGATTCTTTGCTTTTCACAAAGAAGAATTTCCTCTAAAATCTAGTTAAGTTTAATTATAGCAGTCCGGGTGTGATTTCTGTTTATATCCTTCCACTTGAATCTGCTCTGGCTGGGTTTGGGTCAGAGCTATTTCTAGGAAATGCCTGCTACTTTTTCTCAAACTAAAACTTCTTTGCGTGTTTCTTTTTCCTGCTTGAGGTCTTTGTTCCTTTAATATGAAAACAGGTAATTCGTGTGCACGTCTATAGCTGGAACCGTTGGCATGACACCTGCCACAGCTAGTTCTAAAGGAGACTGGTGCGTGTGTGATTATGGTAAGTATTCTTGTTCAACTATGAAAGCCACTACATTAGTTAAGACTCTTCAGTTCCAGGTAACAACGATCAAGCGTGGTTTAAACCAAACCAACCAGATGCATGATGGTGATAAAGGGATATCGTGGATGTATAGGCAGGAAATCTGTGGGGTTTTGGGAAGCACTAGTCCCCAGTTTTCAAAGCCAGCCTGGAACCCATGGAATACTCTCTCCCACTTTCATGGCTGGTCCATTCTCTCCGTCTGTTCCAATTTCTTCCTTCTGCCCAAACAGCTTTATCCGCTACCCAATGCAGACTGAAGGTGGTCCTCGGCAACTCCCAATGTCACAGACAACAGTTACTTTCTCATGGAGAAGTGACTATTCTCTTATTCCTAGCTCTAAATTACTAGGAATCTGATGAGAGTCCAATTTGGTACAAATTCTCACTCCTTACAGTCCAGTTTTCCAGCAAAACGCAACTGGGAGATCAGGGACCCATCTTAAGAGGCCCCCAGGGGTAGATGAGGGTGACAGCTAAGAGTACTTGTCGAGAGTTTGGTAGTTGCTCTATGCAGTTGCCCTGTTACTAGGATGAGGAGGAAAGAAATTATACACGGGACAGCCTAATGAGGCTGGGATGAGTGATCATCCCACTAGCACATGACCACACAAGTCTCCTAAGCTTCAGGAATAACTCGACTGCTATCTTGAGATGTTTAGTTCAACAGGCGGTAGTGCCTGGAGCAGTTCATAGTTCTTCACAAAGGGTGGGATCTGATCAGCAGAATATCCCTGGTTTGAGGATTAAATTTTGTCCAGGTCTGAGATGGCAACTTGGCATCCCTCCAGCGAGAAGATGCTGGATTCTAAACACGTGAGTTCTCTAAAGCCTTGTGAATTTTATTCCAGAAACTAAAGTTGAATCTGATTTCCCAAAGGAGATTAAAAAAAATTTTTTTTTAACATTTATTTATTTTTGAGAGAGAGAGAGAGAGACAGAGTGTGAGTAGGGGAGGGGCGGAGAGAGGGGGACACACCCAATCTGAAGCAGGTTCCAGGCTCTGGGCTGTTAGCACAGAGCCCAACATGGAGCTCGAACTCACGAACCACGAGACCGTGACCTGCGGCAAAGTCAGACGCTTAACCAGCTGAGCCGCCCAAGTGCCCCGGAATTCCTCAAAGGAGACTTTATAGTGGAAAATTTCAGTTGTCATTGTGTTCAGACCCAAAATCTCATACACACAAAAAAACTAAAAACAAAACAAAACTAAAAAAAAAAAATAAAAGATTTGGATTATATTACACAAGTCTTGGTTCCCAATAAAAGTATCTTTCCTTTCTCTGTGAAAAGAGCAAGTTCAAAAAAAAAAAAAAAATCCTCTGGACTACGCCATCAAAATTCATGCCTTTGTACCAATTAAAACCAACCCCGAATCCAAACTCCAATCGTTCTTCGTGTGGCGATTTCGTTTTTCCCTCACCCAAAGTAGGCACTAGGAACTATGAGGGCAAATGCCGGGAGGGAGATAGTGGCAACTTACCGCAGAGAAACCAACAGGGATACATACATCTGCTGAAATAAATGTTTTCTTCTCGACTCTTTTTCCAGCGAGGAAGGAGTTCCTTTGCCTCTGCGTGGGCCGATCCGTGTTGCTGCTCCATTGAAAGCAGGGAGCGCATCATTGGCTTTGGTCTGTAACCAGCAGTGAGAGCTTCCTTTTCTGCTCTTCTCCTGCACGGTATTTAGCGCAATTGTACGCCACAATTCTATGTAACGGTCACGATAAGGAAGACAAATGAGCCTACAGAGGCGTCCTGTAATTCGAGATGCACGGGGCCTCATTGGAGCCACATGCCCCGTCTACCGTTTTCTTCGGAGGTGTATTATATTTTGTAATTGTGCATTTGTGGTGTGTGATTATTGGATCAACCTCTGTCTTTCTACCAGACTGTATGTTCCCCGAGGATAGGGACTCCATATATCTTGCTGTTTGGGGGCGAGTAAAACCGAAAGCCCAGTGCAGTGCCTGCAATGTGGTTTAGTATGTAACCTGCTTCCGTCTAAGTTTCTCACCTATTAAAAAAAGGAGGCTATCCCTATCACAAATATGCTGTGAGGACTGGTATGAGTTACACATAAAGCACCTAGAAACAGTGCAGGCACATAGTAAGTGCTATATAAGTGCTTATTAAATAAATAACAGACTGTCAAATATTTGTGAAACAATTGTTTACCACACAATACAGAAAAATGAATGAGAGAGACATTTACCATTTCATAAGATCTGAAGACTGGTATATAGTTTTATATTTTGTTTTTTTTTTTTTATAGTTTTTATATGTCGCCCCCATACTCCACTCGATTCTTCTCCTCCTTCCTATTATTTGGCAAACATTTAAACCTAGAGCATTATTTTTTTGTCCCCAAGTGGGTCAGAAAGCTTTCTGCTCTAATATGGGTGGATCTTAGTTTGCTCTATGCCATCAGTAGGAGAGAGAAACATTGGTATTTTTTTCAATCATCAATTGTCTCCAGACGTAAGAAAAATTACTGTGTCGTAGTAAATTTAATTTTAATTTCATCAAAAAGGGAATACATTTCATTACAGAAATTTTTCAAAAAAATGTTCAAAGAAAAATAAAACACAACACCCTTAATCATATTACTTTGAGAGAATCACTGTTTTCTAAAAAAAATGTTGTGTTATGTTATATCCCAGGTTAAAAATAAAAACACATTCACCTAAAAATTGAGGTTATAGTAAACATTTAATTCTACTGTATTCCTCATTACACCAGGAGCATTCCCCCATGTTATTAAATAGTCTTCAAAAGGAGAAATTTTAAATGTGTGTGGATTTTCTGTCACATGGATAATTTATTTTATGCTTGCAAGATTTTTGGAAATACAGGATGCTTGTGATTTTTCTATTAGAAATCATGCTGTGATCAGCATCTTCACAAGGGGGCAAAGGGGGCTTTACCTGAAAATATTAATAAACAGGAAAGGGAAAAATGCCCACAGAAGAGAAATCCCTGCCTTGGTATTAACCTAGAAGCCCAAGGAATATTTATTTCTGGTTTCAGAGTTGCCCATCAAATTTTAGTAAGTTCACGTTTAATCTTTTAACCTTCATATTCTTGCCAAGTATTCAAAAAATGCTGAAAATAAGTTCACAGGGCCAGGATCACCATCTCTGCTCAAGAAAGACATGCTGAATGACTGACCCCTATTTGCTTTCTCCGTGAAAAGTTTTAGAATTGAATCCATAAAGCAAGCTCCAGAAAGAGAGGGCAATTGGAAGATCAAGATATTGGAGCAGAGCTGAAAGCTATTCAAAGAATAAAAGGGAAGATGCGTGGCTGAGAAATTTTACTTTTCAACAAATCCTTAAGAATCAGGAGATCTGAGCTGTTGGTTTAATGAACACTTAAGAATTAATTAGTGCTTTCACACAGGGTCAAGAATCTGAGAGGTGAAAGGTTATGGATTCTTACCTTATTTTGTCAGAAGTGGACTACAGAGGTGCAAAGTTTAAATAATTTTCCTAAGGGATCACGTGGAATAAAATCTAAACTCTTGACTCAGGTTTACCAAACCTAACTCCCTGCTATTGTTCCCTGGCACTGTTCCCCTCCTCCTCCCCCGTTCTTTCCAGTAAGAGCTAGGTTCCAGGTACACTGGCCCCTGGAGACCGGGATCTTCAGGGGGGCCCTTCCGGGTGGCAGCCAATCACTGCCCACACACCACCCCAACTTCTCTCTCCTCCAACACCCCTCCACTCCCTCCCTCCCGCCTTGCTACTCCGCTTGCTTCCTTTCCTTCCCTAGTAAGAAAAAGAGAAGCAACAAAGAGGGAAATTAACAGACCCCTACTAACCCGTGCACTCACTTTCCAGCCTCTGCACCCACGTATTTGGCCTGGTTCCCTGATCGATACACAGTTAACAAAGCCCATTCCCCTCTAAAGCCACCCTTTCTCCAGTACACTAGCTCGACCCCTTTTACCTACTCAAGGACTCTGTCCTAGCAATGCTTTCTTCAGTCTTCTGCCTCCTCAGTTTTTCCTCTCTACCGGGTCAATCTCATCCACAGGCAAACACAGGTTGTTACTTCCCTCATATTATAAAATCTAAAAAACAAATTAAAAAAAACCCTTCTCTTGGCTATCCTTGCCCTGCTTACTACTCTGCTTTCCGTTTCAGCAAAGCTCCTTAAAGAGAGGCTCAGTTGCTTAAGTGTCCAACTCCTGATTTCGATGCAGGTCATGATCTCCTGGTTTGGTTCCTGGGATCAAGCCCCATGTTGGGCTCTGCTCTGACAGCATGCAGTCTGCTTGAGATTCTTTCTCTCCCTCTCTCTCTCTGCCCCCCAGCCTCCGCTCATTCTCTCTCTCTCAAAAAATCCATCTCCTCAAAGAGTGATCTATGTTTGCACTCCCTGATTCTCCTCTCCTCATTCTCTCTGTTTTTAAAAGTTATTTTTGAGAGAGAAAGAGGAAGACAGAGCATGAGTTGGGGAGGTGCAGAGAGGGAGGGAGACACAGAATATGAAGCAGGCTCCGAGCTGTCAGCACAGAGCCCGATGCGGAGGCTCGAACTCGTGAACTGCGAGATGGTGACTTGAGCTGAAGGGGGATGCTTAACCGGCTGAGCCACCCAGATGCCCCATCCCCTCATTCTCTTTTAGTCTAATGTCAGTCCGGTTCCCTGCCTTGCCACCCTACCAAAATTGCTCAAAGACACGCTGTTAAATCCCCTAGTCTTTCTGTAGTCGTCCTGTTGGGTCACCTATGGATATAGCATTTGATAGAGTTGTTCACTGCCTCTGCTATATTCCTCCATCTGGCCTCTGGGGCCACCACACTCTCTTGATTTCCCTTTTACTTCAGGGGTTACCCTTCCTCAGAATCTTTTATGCTTCTTCTGCTCCCCAACCTCTAAACACTGTGGTGCCCACGAGGTGCCCTTGGCTCTGCGCATATATCCGTATTGCCTGTTCCTGGAGCATAAAGAACCAGACTCCTCTCCTGACCTGTAGAGGCTTATATCCAACAGCTATTTAAGATATCCACATGGATTCCTAATCATGGATCAACATCAACATGATCACAAATGAACTCCAGACCATCAAAGCTATCCCAACACCAAAGTTTTTCTGTCCTCAGCCTTCTCAATCAATGGCGACCCTGCTCTACTCACTCAGCCAGTAAGTCTTGACTTGTGTCCGGTGCATTCCAAATCTGACCCAGAAGGAAGTCCTGGCAGGGACCTGCAAAACATACCCAGAATTGGACCACGTCCCACCACCCCTACAATTCTGGTCCAAGCCACCATCATTTCTCAGCTGCACTAATGAAGCAACTTCCTCACTATTCTCCTTGCTTCTACACCTGCCCCCTGCGAGTCTGTTTTCAGTTCATAGCCAGAGTGGTCCTTTGAAAACATTTTAGATCACGTCACTCCTAGGCTCCAAATTTGTAATGGCTCCACATTTCACTCCAAGTGACATGGCAATTCTAACTTTGGCTACAAGGCCCTACGTATTGTGATTCTCCATGGACCTTCTGACCTTTTCCTTGTTCACTCTGTACCAGCTACACGGGTCTCCTGAACCATGCTAGGCCTGCCCCTGCCGGAGGGCATTTTGCACTGGCTCTTCTTGTCCTGCTTCTCCCTTCCCCCAGTTAACTGCTAGGCTATTCCCTCGCCATTTGCTCAAAACTTCTCAGGGAGATCACTACTCTGCTTGGTAATGTAATCTGCCCCTGGCCCACTTACCACTCCCTGCCATTTGCTAGGTCAGTCCACCCCTACCACATATGACTTTTTACAGCAGAGACCAATCTTTAAAGTGAAATGCAAATTATTTACTATGCCTATTGTTCATGGTCCAATTATACCTTTGTTTGGGTTCACTGAATTCTAATGGCAGAACAGGCCCAGCACATAGTAGGGCTGAATAAGTACTTCTAGAGTGGATTCAGGGATGCGTGAATAAATGAATGAACGGTCACTGCTCTTTAACTGTTCCCCGTGTCTGAAATATTTTTTGGTCAATGTCACACGGTGGCTCATTCAGATGATGAAGACCTCGAAGGGGTCTTTCCTGACAACACAATCGGCAAGAGACACCAGTTACTTGCCATCACTCCCCCTAGTTTTATAGTTCTTGCCACTTTTCTAGTATTTCCGTATTCATCTACTTCTTATACATTCCTTGCCCTTACCCTCACTCATTCCTATTCACGTCTGAATCCCTAGGACTTAGAACACCGCCTAGCATACATCAGGCACACATTTATTATATGAAGAAATATCACACAGTTAGCGCACCATCTGGAAGGCATTACATAAATTATATGTTAATGGCAGGATCCAATGCAGAAGTCTTTCCTACTGCAGGTCAAAGCCCCCCTAATGGGTGTGCTGCTAATTTAGCCATCGGAAGAACACTAAACAAGAAGATAAAAGATGATATTACTATTTTTAGTAGACTGTAGCCATCATGATTTATCTAACTTAGTCATGACCTAGTTTTCAGACCCATGGCTCAGACCCATGAAGTGTTGCAAATCGTGAACTGAGCTACTCTCCCATTTCATAGGGTTTCTATTACACTGACAGGTCAATCTTTTCCTTGCTTGACAAGGAAATAAATGTACTGTTTATAAATGTACTTGCTTTTGCTTCATTTTATCCGCACAAACATCGAGAGAATCTTAACCCACTGCCATTTAATCCATGTATACATGCCTATATACTTAGTAGGCAGTGAGGAAGGGTCTGTTTTTCCATGCAGAGTTAAAGCTATGAAGGAATGTACGGTCACAGTAATCTTTGCCCGCCCACACACTTCCTGGAATAGCATAATGGGCATGGATGCTCTTATCGGAACTTTGTATGTCACACGATAAACACAGGAACCTGGTGGGTATCCATAAATGTTTAGGGATTATGAACTCAGAGAAAAGGGCTCAAATCAACTGATTGAGATATTAAAAGCAAAACATATCTTGAATATGACAATACACACTCATGTTACAGGTGTAGACTTCACTATCCCCAGCCCCCCATAATTCTCCCTTTACATAGTAGTACAAAGTTATGAGCATTCTGGATCAGTGAAGAGGTGGGGGTTGGGGCGCCTTGTGGCTCTACTGGTTAAGCATCCGATGCTTTGGTTTTGGCTCAAGTGACGATCTTAAGGTTCATGGGATCAAGCCCCACGCTGAACCTCTTGTGGGGCTCTGGGCTGACAGTGTGAAGTCTGCTTGGGATTCACCCTCTCCGTCTCTCTCTGCCCTCCCCTGCTCACATTCTCTCTCTCAAAATAAAATAATATAAATAAACTAAAAAAAAAAAGATGTGGTGGTTTGTAATTTGGGGGACTTGGCAGAGTCTCGGAGCTTTTCACGAAATCATCCAAAGACAGCATACAAATGGACGGTGAGGGTGGAGAGTCTCTACCCCTGTGCGTTAGAAGATTAGCTAATGGGGCTATCAGAGGTGCACACCCAAATGGTCCCCAATGGCTTAGCCTCGAGACGTATCCGTGCTCCTCCAATTTCTCTTCAAGGAGTTGTGCCAGGTCTGGCACCCTCCTCTCTGACACCTCTGCCTGGCCTTCAATGCCTTCTCTGTCTCCCTTTGACCTAAGTGACCCTCTTCATTGTGAGGATCTTAGCAAGCATCCCAGGGCACATGTGGATAAAACCAAAGGACATCCCCGAAGGAAGTTTTTATTTGTTAAAAGTCAGCGTTACATCACGCATCTGAAACAAAGGACTGGGAAGCTATAGCAATGTTCCCCGAGTGGGTGAGCAAGGATAACAGTAAGGATGCTCCCCAGAGGGGTAGAAGACAGGGCTGAGAAAAATCAGGGGCGGGAAGGTCCACAGAGAGTGACAGGAGAAAAGAGGTATCTTGATCCCAAAAGCAACGGCTGCCAATGGTTACTACGTTGGCCTCTAGGCTAAAATGCGTTAAAATAATGGAAAAGGAGTGGGGGGCAAATATTATGTAAGCCGTTAGGTTTTAGACAAGTATATGTATCATTTACTAAAAGTCATTTAAACAAGGCAAACATATACGCCATAAGGAAAAGCACTTAGGAAAACAGGACTTGTCTGTGTGATGAATGCCCCTCATTACTGCTTATCATTCCAGAAGCCACTGAAGGGGGACACCGGCATAGGCAGGGAAATGAGTTTAGCATATGTGGTAGATAGTTTGGTTTGACGCCCCACACTCTGTCCTTCTTCATTTAGTAAAAAGCCCCAATTTAGAGAATCACCACGTCCCCCACTCCTTCTCAGTCCAAGGAGCCTTTACCTCTTTGCTTATGTGGATGACAGTGACACGTAAGCAGGTGTGGTATGAGTACCATAATCCTCATAGTGAAGATGTCACTATGGGTGACGTCACCACATAGGGGTGGTCACGTGACTCAAGCCCATCTAATAACTTCTGCAAGTTTCCTCGGGGCTATAGGAAAATCTCTCCTTCCCACTGGAGTTCGTGCTGAAAGCCTATAGTTATTTGGCAGGGGCGTGGGGGTGGGGGTTGGGAGTCACAGGGAGAGAACTCGCCCGAGAAGCCAACGCAGAGAAAGGCACGAGCGAGCGAGCGCGAGAGAGAGCTGAAGAAATAATTTGCACACCTGGTTCCAGTTGTGTCTTTGTGATTTTAAATACATTAAGTCAATGAACCCCTATTGCTTCAGCCACTTTGAATGGGGTCTCTGTCACCTGCCGACAGAAAAGCTCGACAAGCACATATACCGCTCATCGTGAGCCAGTGACACCAAACCTTTCATATACGGATTAATTTAATGTTCTGAGAATCTTAGGAGGTTGACATTACAGCCTCCCCATTTTAGAGGCAGGAAAGCTGTGGGATCCCCAGATCATATAAACTAGTCCAGGATGGCTTTAGGATTCAAACCCCAGCGGCCGGGCTCTGGAGTAGACGTCTGTGACCACCACATCCCTGCAGTGTCAGTGAGCATAGAATCAGTTTGAAGGAGACACCCTATGGCTTCTTAGAGTGACTCGTCTGTGCCCAGCTCAAACAGAGGTAGAGAATTTCTTCGGGGTTTTGACTTCACTCAAGTGTGACCTCCTGTAGGGCAAGATCTACATTTCACTCTTTGCCCCCCACCCCACCCCCCCGCCATGCCTAGCACACACTTGGCTTGTGACTATACAGTCAAGAGAAACAAACCGAAATCGAAGGCAGGCTTCTTTAAAACCGGGGCTGTAGTTCGCCTATATGAAAAAGAAGAAAGGTCTAGAGCCAGGAACCCAGATAAGAGTGTGTGCACACGCTCGCACACGCTTGCACACCCAAGCAGCCTTGCCGAGGGTCAGAGCTGTAGCAAGAATTGCATACAGAAGTGCATGATGGATTATAATTGGCTTTCAAAAACTCTGCACATTTTCTCTCTCTGGCAATAGCTAGAGTTGTTGCCTAAGTCACAAAGGAAATCGGTTTTCTGAACTCTCTCTCGGAGTCCTATGTAGGTTTCACCCGCACCCTCCGTGTGTTTGGCAAGTTCTATTTACTTTGCTGCCTCTGCCCGATGGATTCTGAGCACGGGTTTTCTTCGCCTGTGCAGTCTGTCCTCCCCCTGCCCCCACCTTCCTCCAAATGTCCATTCTGATCAGATGGACAAGTCAGGCTTTGCCCAATTAGTCCACTTTAAGTAGCTTACCCTGTACTTTATTAAAAGCAAAATCCACATTGGGTTGACAAGATTAGAGGAAAATATAAAAATAAATTACTGTATTAAAATTAATTAAATGAAAAGCTGTATCTAATACCAGGAAATGATGGACTTCACAGGAGCAGTGAAGCCCTTAGTTCAACAAATGATTTTTAAAAATCCTAAAAACTCCCAACTCAGGGCTGAATTAAATATTCTACACCGAATGCAAAAGCAAAAAGATGTTAATTTTGGCTTTCTACACAAAGTGAATAAAAAGTTCATTCTGCTCTTTGCTCGGCAGGAAAATTCTTTTGATTGCGACACCATTCCACAGGCTGCGTGTTATAAAGAATACCAAGTCATACTTACAGAAAGACTTGGGTCAGAAGATAGAATTTTGAAAACACTCATGCAAGTGAACCAACCAACAAATAAATAGGACTACAGGTTCCACTGCTCAGCTTAACATTGATAGAGCACATGTTAGGAGCCAGGTTCCGTGCTAAGTGACAGGCATATCGAAAAGGTAAGAGACACTGGAAACCAGGAGTGAGGTAAGCAGGATTAGAATCCAACACAAAGGGCCATGTGCGCTGAATTTTTATACCCTGACGTCAATTATTTTTATAGCTTGCTTGGTGATAAGTTCAAATTCCTTCATTTACTCATTAACAATAGAAGGAATTGGATTCGGATTTTAATGCGTGTGAGACGCATTGGGGGGAAATCAAGTTGGGGGGAAATCAAGTCCAAAATGGAACAAAATGGAAATGGCTAGATGCTTCTATTCTTTGTATTTTGGATTTCTGATATTACATTTCCTTCTGGACCCCAAATCCATTGTCTCATTTTTCTTCTGTGTATGTGCGTTGGTGGGGATGGGCTGAAGCAGTAAAAAAGAGAAATCAGGTTTTCTTGTCTGCCTCTTCCCGGTCTAAAGCAAACCCTCATTGACTCCATCACACCCCAGGAAGCAAATGGAAAACTGAGTGGCAGTCAGAACCAAAGGCTAGGTCCATGCTACTTGGGTGGTGTGATAGAGGGCCAAGGACTCAGCCTCTGAGCCTCGATTTTCTCATCTGTTTAAAGAAGAGAATCAGAGCATCTGACTCCCAGGGTAGCTGTGCAGATAAGAAGTTAGTTTATGTAATGCCCATAGCACAGGGCTTGGCATATAGTGTGGGTTGGCACATTTTAGGTCCTCAACTGAGTTGGTAGTACTGTGTTTTCTGGGCCTTGATAGAATTTCAGTGCACTGTCCTATTTTCCATCCCAGGAGAGACTTGATCACTCTCTAGCCTACCATGTCTCCAGCCCCTGTCACTCTCTGTCCCCATACTCTATTTTTCATCATAGTACATATCGCCATGAACATATATATTTGTATATTTACTGTCTTCCCATCTACTTCCGTGAGGTAGTTACTGTGGCTCTTACAAATGAGGCAAAAGTGTTACTTTTTCACTCTCCACAGCTAGAAGCTAAGCTCTGAGGGATAAGGAATTGGTTTGTTTTGTTGCCTGATGCTTACCCAGATTCTAGAACAGAGTATACCACACAGTAGACCCTCAAAATGATTGGAATGAATGAATAAAGTAGTTATTCTCAAGAGCATCCTACTTCGGCACAGGTCAGACCTAGAGTCCCTTCCTGCTTGAATGTGAGCCCATGACGAAAAGGCTACATGGGCTGTACTTTGGATTTGGGGAGAACCCAAATGATTACATTCTACTTGGATTCCTGATGGTGGTGTTTCTCCAGTGCACCTGGTACCTTGCATATCCAGTAGAACAATGTCCTACAATCCCATGTTCCTGAGAGGTGATCATAAGGCAGTCACCTGGGTCCACAAATATGTGTGTGCACCTGTGTATGTGTGCACACACAGGCACACACATGGGTAGATGCATGGGCATCAGTTGGCTGGCTTGGAGTGGCTGTAGCTCCATTAGATAAAGCAGGTGTCTAGTTAGTTACAGTTTTTGCCCTCCTTATTGTCTTTCTCACATGGTGGGCAAGAGCCATTTGCAATTTACTATTGCAATTGAGCAATATTTCCTAAGAGAGAGAAATCTCTTGATCAAAAGTGGGAAAACAGAAGACTTGGTATGTTCAGCACAGGGGAGAAAAATTTGTTTCCTAAGGAACAAAATTGTTCTGATGTACTTGCTATGCAATTGTCTGGCAGTCTTGACTATTTATGTTTCCTGGCCACTCTATATTTGAATTTGCCACTCAGTCCTAGGAGGAGGGAGGGCCCTGTGGCTTGGACCCCTCAGTTATCTTGGGGTTCTGCTAAATTAATGAATATTATGGTTTTTTTTTTTCTTGCTGATGTGAGCAAGACATGTTTGGATACCAACTTATTTTCTGTCATTAAACTTTATGAAAGCTGGAACGCCTGGGTGGCTCAGTTGGTTGAGCGTCTGACTTTGGCTCAGGTCGTGGTCTCATGGTTCGTGAGTTCAAGCCCTGCGTTGGGTTCTGTGCTGACAGCTTGGAGCCTGGAGCCTGCTTCAGATTCTGTGCCTCCCTCTCTCTGCTCTTCCCCTGCTCTCTCTCTCTCTCAAAAATAAATAAACATTAAAAATAAAAAAAAAACTTTATGAAAGCAGTACTTTGTGTAATACTTCTGCAGGTTATCAGTTCACAAAATATTCTTAGAAATCGCTGTAACTTCAGGATCAGAAACAATAATCTGATTCAAATGCATTAGAGCATTTTATTTCTGATTATACTCATCTATTACTCTATCAGTAATAGGTATTATA
This sequence comes from Prionailurus bengalensis, assembly GCF_016509475.1. Lineage (NCBI taxonomy): Eukaryota > Metazoa > Chordata > Mammalia > Carnivora > Felidae > Prionailurus > Prionailurus bengalensis. Next base: position 37,980,809 of record NC_057348.1, on the reverse strand, counting down.
GGAAAAATGGGTTCCTGGTTAAATGAAACTAGAAAACACAGATGCAATAAGGTTCTAATGGTTTCTTTAATATGAATTCTCTTTTCTTGAGGTTTTTTTAAATTTGTTTTAAATTAAAAAAATTTTTTTAAATTTTAAATAAGCACTATGGATCTCTGAAGGACTGAGAGCTGGGTGGGGTGAGAGGGGGCTGGTATATATTATTTTCCACACTTATTTTGTCTGGTTCTAGATCTCTCATTTTTATTAAGTCACAAAATATCATTTGGCAAGTACTCTAGTTTTTGATATTTTATTCTACATAGAGCAAATTGCCTACATATTGCAGGTCAATTTCAAATGGATCTATGAAAATAATAATACCAAGACATCACCATATCCTGGATCCCCAAGGATAGCACTTGTCTGAAACAAGCAAAACAGTCTTTAGATAATAATCACTAATATCACCCATTCATTCAGTAGGGTCTTATTACTGCCAGGTATCGAACCTGCCTCACATTCTCTCTATATTCTGTCTCTGAATCTTTAAATTAAACAATAACCCTCCAGAGTCAGTTAATATCATCCCCATTTTACAGGTGATGGGAAAAACCGAGACATTGTGACATTAACTAATTACCCAAGATCCCACCTAGAACGGGGGAAGTTAAACCATCGGGAAATACTTCACGTACATGTGTATTTTGGACATCTATTCTCTTTAATGGTAAAAACAAATGGCTAGCATTTACTTAAATGCTTATTAAGAATCTGGCATATATGGATTTTATAGGTATTACCCATTTAAATCCTCCCACTATGAAGTGTTACTCTAATTCTCATTTATACAGATTAGAAATTCAGATTGAAGCAAGGCTCTCAACAGGTACATCATCACACAATGAATACATTGCGCCAACCCTGTGCACATCTGGAGGGATGCCGAGGTCCATACATTTAACTGCCTTCTGGATGCTTCTGAGATATGCCTTGAGCATCTGTTCCTTACAGAGTTCCGTGATAAATGCTGATAGCCAGCAGGGTTTAAAAGCACAAAAGAAAAATAGAAGGATCCTTATCTAAAGCATCAGCACTGTATCACTAAGACAAATAGAAAAAATTCCATTCAGTCCTTTAACAACTTCAGGGCAGGATTTCTAATCTTTGGATATATTTATGTATTTCTGTTTCATTCTCTTACACCAACTTTTGCGTATAGATTTTCTCTATCAGAAACAACAAGAGAAACTTTTCTTGATGAATTCCATGCGAGAAGCTATGTCAAGCACAACCCCCACGTGCTCTCCAAAACGTGACTGCAGCCACCGAAGCAGGTGGGTGTCTCCATTCTCGGCGCCCTCATAACCGGGAGGGGGTGTCTCACCTGTAGTGAGTGGGTCCCACCATTGCAATAAAGAGGTTGGCGGATTCCCCAAGAATGTAACAAAGGCCTAGAGGAAGGCATGCTTTGGGGAGAAAATTGGAAGTGAACGTCAGAGCTTTACAAAGAGCTCCCAAAGTAGGCCCTTGTAAAAGTGAATGAGCTGCATAGACCAGTTCCTTCATGCTGAGCTCAACACACATCTTTAAACATAAGATTGTCAAGGAAGCAGATACTCGGAAACCCTTTCATCTTAATTAAAGTTATGTGGGCTACGAAATACTTTTCCTTTATATTAAGCTCTTATTCCTGCGGAGAAATTTCTATTTGTTTTTATCTAATTTGAGCTTCAAGGTTAATCTCGGTTTAAGACTTTCACTCACTGGGAGAGACAGTCCATCCGGTTCGCCCCTGATCCCATGTATATGCATGCATCCACCAGGACCCTGCTGGGCTCCAAAGCCTCTTGCTGGCTGTGCATTCTTTACACTGTTCCCTTCAACAGAAAGAATGGACTGTGTATCTGGGAAGGAGATAGAGAAAGGGAGGATTTTGAAAAAAGGTCACAAAGCTTTCTATTTTAGGGTTCCGTGTGCCACGACCCTCAAATGTGGAGTTTCTGATAAAACTTGCTCTGGGATGCAGAGCCCGAGGTTTTCATGACGGGGAAATCAGGAGGAAGAGGGACACACTGGAAACAAAGAAGGAGAGTGCATTTTATTCCAGAGAGGGGTTTTTGCAGACTTTGAGACAGCTGATAGATCTTACTGCTGGGCACACCATGTTCCCTAATTTTCAACAAATACACGTTTGATTGGATTAGACTGAGGATGGAAGTCATGTGCGCTTTTGATTTCAAAAGGAAAGTGAGAAATCATAAACAAGTTGCAGGAGATCTAATTTGGGAGCTAATTGGAATGTTTCACAAACTTGACACGCAAACCAATCAGCATTCAGATTAAGAAACAGAATATTTTCACAACCCCAGAAACCTCCCTTTCGGCTCCAACCACTATCCCCTACTCCAAGAGGACTTCGATTCTGACCTCTAGCCGCATAGATTAGTTTGACAACAGTTGGTAAATTTTAAAATGCTTACATCAGAAGTGGTTTACCCTAAAAATATTCTTTGCCTCGCTATACATACTACATGTCTTGGCTCTAAGTACAGAAAACTCAGTCAGAACACTTTCCCGCCCATCACCTGCCTTTTTTGCCAAATAGGTCCAATAAAGAACTTCCCATTCTTTTACAAGGATATTTGAGCTCATATCTAGCCCCTTCCGTTTTATTTGGGTCAATCTATTGTGGCAAAGCATTTTTGTCTTCTTCAAATTGGAAAACCAAGGTATCATAAAATGGTTTTCACTGAGTGTAGCAAAGTACTTGGAATGATTTCTGACTTAAAATATAGAGTATATGGAATTCATTTTAGCAGGAGGACCTTGGGGGAAACCCAAAGAAATAGCCAACCATACTCCAGAGTGCCTTTAACTGAAGTAGAATAAAGGTAACTGCCGTTGGAGGGAGACAGATCAAATCTAATAAGGTGCTGGGGGCCAAGCCAGTAAATGGGGGTTTTGAGTGTGAACCCAAATCAAAAGTCCTACTTGCAGGTGTTGAGTTGCGATCAGGAAGCTTCACATAAGGACAACTCTATTTAGCATCCTCCAGAGTGACTAGCAACAGGGAATTGATTTAAGGATTCTTGGTGATTTTCTTATGATTCACTAAGGATGCTTCCTGATTCTCTGAAGCAACAGAGAGGAGCCCAGCGGGTAATAAAGAAGACGCTGCTCTACACTGCTTCCTTTCTGAAATCTCCACACTGTGATTATTGTGTATTTGTGGCTCCAGGCCTCCAGGCGTCCATGACTTTCCTGTGAATATCCTGCTCTGCTCTGTAGTCCTCACTTTCTTGGTATTTCTAGTTGTCCCTTTCTCCTGCTTCTAATGAGTCAACCTATCACAGTCAAGAATCAACTGAATTGTGGTGCGATGCCTCATGAAGAAATCACAAGCATTTCACAAAGAAACCACAGAAAGTATGAGAATCTGCCTATCGGATTTCCCCCAAAGACCTTCCTGGCTTATTAGTTAATGTGAACAAATCAGAATGGATGGTCCCTAGACTATGGTAATTTTATTGTGTTTAGTATATCAGCTTGGTTCCCTGAAAGATTTAAGATGACTTACCAAACCATACCATACAGGAAGATAAATTAGATTAAGTAAGAAGTATCAGGAAAAGAAACAACATGGATAGCCTTATTAAGTGAAATGAAAAAGTCCATTTGAACCGCAAATGTTTATCATTAAGTAGTTTGCAGTTTGTGGATGACAAGTTTGACTTCAAAATTCCTGGAATTTAAATATGCAAACACGAAAAGTTACAAAACCGGTATTGCCCCTAAGATTAAAAAAAAGCCAACTTCTCTTTAGAAGACAAGCATTCTCACAAAGAAGATTGGTAATGTGAACGGCACATCACTTCATAATGTGAACGGCAAGGTCTATAGAGCAGGTGTGCCAAAGCATTTCTAAAGGCTCTGGCTTAATCACGGTCTTCAAAACAGTTAGATGGCATTGTACCAAAGAAGACTGTGGCTCAGGGTCACAGTTTTCCAATGATGAGTGGTAAACATGAGGCATTCCAGAAAAAAATTGGATAAGCCACATGTGCACCATTAAAAAAAAATGGTTCAAAATTATCACTGGCCTGGAGGGTGGTTCATCTGTGTTTCTCACGGGGGTTGGAGACATAAGTTTTAATAGACTGTTAAACTGAGTCAAAAGAGTTGATATCGTCTTATGAAGGTATGAGGCACTTAAGTTGTTATAATTTCCTTGAAGACAACTCAGCTGCTGCTCAGAGATGGTCAGGAGCCTAAATTTACCTGGGACGGTGACTAAACTTTTCCCCGGAAAATAGTGTTGGATTTACTCCAATGTACTGAAATACAGGCGATGGAAGGCCCAAAAATTTACACGCGAGAGGTTAAGAACCATTTGAATTTACCTTACATTTAAGAGCGAGAAATCTCAGCAAAGCCCCAGAAGATGCCTGCTGTCAGTCCGAGATTTTCTCATGTGTTTCCATAGACTGGTTGCACTTCTCTGTGTTACTCTAAGGACATAAATAAAATCTATACATACTTAACAACTATGCATTTTCTTAATGGCTAAGATCCAAATTAGACACAATAAAAAATCTCTTTCTACTAACTGCAGAATCTTTTCTGATGAGAAGGGAAAGCAATCTAGGCAGTGAAACTCTATCTATAGAAAATTATTCCTTAGCAGAATGAGATAAAATATAGATCTACTCTTCTTTGTGCACTTGATCTTTTGTGTTTGATCATAAATGCACATTGTGAAGAGATGCCTCATACCTCCAAGCTAAACACTGTTTGCTACTCATTAGTGATTTATAAATGATATTTTCTCCCTGGTGACATATCTTTTGATATGATTCTCTAATAATAACATCCACCAATATTAAAATAAGAACATCCCCATGTATTGTGATCATCTTCAACCACATTTCCTCATGAAAATTAAATTTTAGCACACCAACTGATATTGTATGCATATATTTGTCTACCATCATTATAAATCTCCTAAGGGTCTCTATAAAATGATAGTTTTGCCTCTTTGCAGTAATTCTACCTAATGCTCCAAAGCAAGAAACTAATTACATGCTGACTTTTCACTAACTTTGATCTTTCAAATACCATACTATGGAGGTTCTATAGGTAATCATATAATTACAATTCACTAAATGAGTTGAAATTAGCCATAAACCTTTTTATTTAAATTGTATTAACTGTTTCTTCAGTAACACTGTCTGCAAGGCTACTGATTCCTACCTAAGTTTGCCGATATAAGGTTTCAAACTAAAATCTGATTATGGTCACTAATGTTTATAACAAACGCCTCATTATAACACCAGAAGCACCAATGAAGATGAATACGCAAGAATTTCTTAAAATATGCTTAAGGAAAGGCCAGGGATAAACTATAGTGGCATAAGGAAATGACTGAAATTTCTCAGGGGAATGTTTTAGTCAGCAAGAGAAAAAATGACCTCGCTTGTGTTTTCCCATTGAGTTGGTGCAGTATTTCCTGACAGAAAAATTAAAGACAATTGTTTCTTTCATTACACCATACAACTATGCATAGAAAGAGGGAAAAAAAAGAACCCTAGATTTCACTTTTGGAAAATATCAATCCCCTCAGTACAGACTGAAGGGAATCCTAGCAAAGGATGGCACCCTTCATTCTTTAAGATCTCTTAATTAAATTGTATTTGCTTAAAACAGCCATTACAGTTGGTGATTTGTAAGTTCCTCTTGTAATTTTTTAACATTACAGACGATCCTATTTTTGTGGGCTGTTTTTGCCTGGCACTGAAAATTTCTTTTCTTGTTAGTGTATTCAAAACGCTACACCAAAGGCTCGCGACTGGGGTTGGTTTTACCCCTCAAAGGACACGTGGCGATGTCTGGAGACACTTTTGGCTGTCACAACTTAGGGGTTTCTACTGGCGTCTAGTGCATAGAGGCCAAGGGTGCTGCTGAACATCCTACAATGCACAGGATGGCCCCCACAACAAAGAACATCCAGCCCAGAATGTCAACAGTGCTGTGAGGTTGAGAAACCCTGCCTTCGACCACATAAAATGAAAGAGTGTGGGTTAGTAACCATTTTGCAAAGTCTTAAGGGGAAGAAACCCAAGCCTTTTGAGTGGGCAAGCTGGTAATGAATTTCCTCTTCAAAGTTAAGCCCGAAAGGTATGGAAAGGAAACACTCCATTGTTTGGAAAAGAGACCTCTACCTTTACCGTGTTTATGGACCTTATTTATCTAATAACGGTCGGAGCCACACAAAACCCTGACCACCACAGTCACTTTAAAGCTGAGTAAACAAAGTGTGTTTTGACTTGTCATCAATCAAGCCATGCGATCACAGGGAATAGGGTGTGCAAGAGGCAGTTGTTTTATCTGGAGCCTCAGCCTTTAAAAAATTCAAAACAGTAAAGTTGTTTATTTGACACCATTCTTGACCTGACTGTGGTGCTTCAATCTAAGAGAAAGTAGAACACACACGGCTTTCTGATTATTTGTAATTATATAGGACGTCTCTTTCTCTGGCCAACTTAGCTGTGGTCTGAATCCAGAAAGAAACAGGAAAAGCTTTCAAACAAAACAACACAACAACAACAAAAAACCTCCCCGGGAAAATGGGGGTGATGAGGAGTTAGCATTATTTCTAAACCACGTGTGGAACCAATAAAGACCATCAGTTGATGAGTCTTCGGGAGAGTGAGGGTGCATCTAGCTGTAGGAATTGCATCCCTTTGGAGGTCTTTGTTTCAAAGAATAAAATTAAATATTCAGGAATAGTAACCTGAAAACTGAGCCTCTGAAATCCATCCATAAGCTCAAATCACAAACTCTGGGCTTCATGTAGGTGGATTGCCAGCACTGTTTTAGACCCATACTTTACCTATTTTCCAAACCCTACTCTCTGTGAATAGACTTACTGTCAATACTAATTTCTCCCGTTGTGTTTAAAGATGTCTTTTGCTAACTGTGATGGTCTAGTTAAGAAGTGTTTGTATCCTGGGGCATTAAATGACTTTACAGGACAGTCCCAAGAGACCTAGCCTGGTTGACACAACTCTTTACTAACCCTGTTCTCCCACATGCCTCCTGAGCAATTCATACCAGCCACTTGGCTTTTCCAGTCAATGATTCATACATAGAGTCCAAAGCACTCTTGGGATGATATCTTCTTTGATTCTTTTAGATAAAGGGCACACAAATTCAACAGTCATTATCTTTCTTATGCAGGCTGTTACAATTATTTGTAACCTACTAAGAAGTTAATGAGCCTGACCAAAACCTGGTTTTCAGGAGCTAAAATTACCATATCATAAAGTTAACACTTGAGTTTGAGGACTAAGTTAGTATTTGAAGACGATGGGCTACAGGGGTGCCTGGGTGGCTCAGTCGGTTAAGTGTTTGACTCTTGATTTCCACTCAGGACATGATCTTACGGTCCATGGGAGTGAGCAATGCATCAGGCTCTGTGCTGACAACATGGAGTCTACTTGGGATACTCTCCCTGCCCCCCCCCCCCCCCCGCACCGCCCTCCCCGCTTGTGCACTTGGGCTCTCTCTCTCTCTTATAATAAATAAATAAACTTAAAACAAATTAGATATTGGGTTACAAAGCCTCTCCCCATCCCACATGTGCACAACAGAGAAAATTCTAGTGACCATTGATGAGTGGGTGCCAGGCCATGTATTTTGTTTGTTTGTTTGATTGTTTTACTTGCTTAAGCAGGATGTGGTCAAACACCTTATGCAGTCAGTGCTCTAGTCTCTGTTTCCTCATTTCGGTTTGGGACAACTGGACAAGCAGATTTCAAAGCTACCTTCCAGGGGCTTGTTGGGGGGGTACATCTATAAATTTAGGTCATTTACTTCCTCTTGAGTCAAGTATACATTATGACAGAGTTGGGAAGAAGAACCATTACATTAGCAAAATGAGCATTGTATTATATAAAAAGAAGGCAATATTTTGATGTTTTATTTATTTTTGACAGAGAGAGAGAGAGAGAGAGAGAGAGAGAGAGAATATGTGAGCAGCAGAGGGGCAGAGAGAAGGGGAGACACAGAATCTGAAGCAGGTTCCAGGCTCTGAGTTGTCAGCACAGAGCCCGACATAGGGCTCCAACCCATGAACCGTGAGATCATGACCTGAGCCGAAGTCAACGCTCAACCAACTGAGCCACCCAGGTGACCCAAGAGAAGGCAATATTTTGGATGTAAGTGTAGTCAACATATTTTGATTTAGAAAATTACTTGATCCTACACGTTTGAGGAACTTGATTCTTTCTTTCTCTGCTTAGAATGTGTTACCATCCACCTTGCCAAATGCTACCTATTTTTTGGGACTCCATTCAGCATCTCTTCCTCTGTGACTTGTCTGCCTGTACCATGGGGTCACTGCTTCCTTTGTAGCAACCATGGCCCTTAGCATATACCTACACCTACAACTATCATGCCATTCTATCCTGTTAACAGCTTACTGAAGCATTTTTATATCAGATGATAAAATTCACGATTGAAATGTATAATTCAATGACAGTAAGTTTACAGAGCTATGCATGCAATGTCACCAGGCAAATCTAGACCATTTCTATCACACCAAAAAGAACCTTCATGCCCATTTAGGTCATTCCCCATTCCCACCCATCCGCTCCCATCTCCACCCTGAGATTACCATTACCACTAACCTACTTTTTGTTTCTGTAGATTTTACATTGTTCTGTGTTGCTTTCTTTGTGTTTTCCCTGGAGAAGCTTCTAAGCTCTGCGAAAGCAAGAATCACGATCATGATCTTGTTCTTTCTTTTCTTTCTTTCCAACTCTTAGCACAACTGCCATAATCACATAATACATAACAGCATGTAATATTTATCAAAACTTCCATTTATTTGAAGTATGCAATTAAAAGTATTACAAATTCCCTTCACTTTAATCTCCAAACCAGTCATTGGATAAGCACTATTTTTATTCCTTTCAGAAATAAGGACATAGCCGTAGAGTACTTAAATAACCCGCCCTGGGTCATGCCAGGACTTGAAGTCCAGGTTGTCTGACTCCAAAGCTGAATGAATGAATGAATGAATGAATGAATGAATGAATAAATAAATCAACGATGAGGAAAGGAGCTCTTAATCTGGAATAGAGTTTTTTTTTTTTAAGTAACAGATATTTATTGTCTCATAATTCTGGAGCCTGGGGAGTCAAAGATCAGAGTGCAGGCCAATTCAGTTTCTGCTGAGGGCTCTTTTCCTGGCTTGCAGATGGCAGCCTTTTGGCCATGTCTTCACATGGCAGAGAGAAGGAGCAAGATGTCTGGTGTCTCTTGTTATAAAGACACTGACCCTAGTGGATCAGGGATCCATCTCTATGATCTCATTTAACCTCAAGTATATCCTTTTTTTTTTGTAAATGTAATTTATTGTCAAATTCACTAACATACAGTATATATAGTATGCTCCTGGTTCTGGGGGTAGATTCTCATGGTTCATCGCTTACACACAACACCCAGTGCTCATCCCAACAAGTGTTCTCTTCAGTGCCCATCACCCACTTTCCCCTGTCCCCCACCCCCCACCCACCCTCAGTTTGTTCTCTGTATTTAAGGCCTCCCTCCCTCTCTCTTTGTAACTATTTTTCCCCCGTCCCTTCCCCCATGGTCTTCTGTTAAGTTTCTCAAGGGGAACAGGATTTCTTAATTTTAGAAAGGATTCTAATAGAGACCTCATGAATCTGTTTGTCATGTTTTAGGTGCATATGGTATATATTTATGCTGCGATGTTCATAGATTTTATGAAAATTTCAAAGGTAGCCTTGATCCAAAAATGAGAGGTACTGAGACAGGCTGCAATAGTGATGAGTCATGGTCCCTCAGTGTGCTTCTTTCCGATGAGGATGAAAAAGTGAGATACAATCTTTACCCTCTGTGTCATGTGGGCACGGTTTTCTAAGAACCCACTTGTCCCAAATCTCATTCTGTGTTCAAAATAAGGAAGTTAACCCTACTTCATGTATATCAAAGGAAACACCTTCCCACTCTTTGCCCTTCCTTTGTTTCAAGCTGCCTGTCATGTCAATAAAGTTGTTGGGGGGAAAAAAAATTCAAATGGGAGAAAGGCTATACATGGAGAACCCTTAGATCCTTCCTTCTCCCTGGTGTAAACGCTTCCTTTTCCCCCAGAGCTGGGGTAAGTTAATTGTATTTGAATGAATAATTCTAATAAAGCAGTGACCTTTAATGCCAACTGGTGTTTTTAATTTTAATTCACTGTCAGTCACTCCAGTGTGAGCCACCCCAGGATGTGAGCAGTGGAAAGGCCAGTATGTACAGAGAAGAGAAAAACAAACATGCAGAGCTAGGCGCCTGCCGCCCGCAGGTAAACACAGAGATGGCAGATCTGACAAAGAGATGTGGGCCAGAGACTCCTTACAAAGGAGGCAGGAAAATGGTGGATATTAGAATCACGATTACAGCAAAATTCAAGAGAACAATTTTCTGCCTATCAAGAAGATAATTCACTGTTCTTTGTATAAAATTTAGAAAAGACAGGAAAGCAGAAAAAGGAAATGGAAGAATAAAACAAAACAACATCCATCTGAAATCTCATTGCTTAGGGACAACTACTGTGACGAGTATTAATATTCTGGAATATATCCTTCCAGTCTTTTTTCTATATTTATATACATACATAAAATCTATGCATATATTCTTATATCTGTGTATTTGTAAATTGAATTATGCTCTGTGTATTGGGTCAGGGATTTCTTGAGGCATAATTATTCAGGTTCCTTTTGTGCCTTGATATTCAGTCTTTAAAGTCCTCACTCATATGAATGAGAAAGACAGTAGATGCCACTTGAAATAAAAAGGGAGTTCTAGTGGTACAGGACCCTCTAAAGCAGATTTCAGAACTGAAATGCTCCGAGGAATTGGACTGACCTTGAACGGAGGGCAGAGATCCAGGCTGAGCCCTGTGTCACTGAGGCAGCCCTTAGGGAGAATTTGGGTTTGTTCTTGTCCTCTACACTTTTTAGAGGTCAGAAATTCATATCTGGAGCAATCTTCCCATTTAAAAATGATAGCAACTAATTTCAATTAAATTGAAAAATACTGCATTGACCAGGTCAAGCTGATCTCCTGACTGGAGGTGGCCGAGGGGCCAAGTTGCCAAGCGCAGTCTGAGGTAAAATGGCCACCTCTCCCTTTACCCACCCATTGCCACCAATCCCCAAACACACCATTTATCCTTCCATGGGAGCTAGTTGGTCTTACCCAGTGTATAGGTAAATTTAAACTGAATATAATTAATATTCCATTTTAATTCCTTTCTCTCTTCACTGCTTCTCAACGGCAACGTCAAATGAAAACGGATGATCTTCTTTCAGAGAATTTACCACAAGAGAGGTCTCCATACCCATATACTTATGCATGTATCAGTGGTGTCATTACAAACATTTTAAGTCGACGAAAATTTCTTGTGCATCTACTACTGTATTTAGAAAGAAATGGAACTACCAGTTACTTCACATGCAAAGGTGAATACGCATGCCTGTATTTGTCGATCCATTCAATGTAAAATTGAGTTACTACTGTGGAAACACTGCTCTTAGCACAGGGTACAGAGCCGTGAGCTGACAAAATATTTAAGTAGGTGTGTGCATGTGTACTGTGTCACAGAGAGTGGGGGGGGGGGCGGTCAGCAGTGGGAATGGCCTATAGATTAGCATTCTTCATTCTCTACCAACAAGGAGTGCCGCCCCCCCGCCCACCATTGCCATACCACACAGGAGAGTGCCTGAATATTCCACACCTAAGCTGGACTCCATTGTGTACCTGTGTTTGCCTTTAATATAATAAGAGTCTTTAAAATACTGTTCTGTCGAATGATTTAACTGTATCGGACATCTTGCCTGAGAAGTGAACTAGTTATTCCTAGGTTCTGAAACACGCACACAGTCTCGACTGTTTCTTGTGGATGCACCTGCCAAGCCGTCTTCTCAGACATGCCAGTTCTCAGCCCTAGGCATGCTGATTCTCAAACTCATTCCTCAGAGAGCACAAAAATAATCCAATAGATCAGTGAGTAGCACACAGGCATCGTATAAATATTTTCCACTACAAACAAACTGGCCTTTCCACGCACAAATTGGCCTTTGGGTTTCACTCGAGGACCAGTTTGTCATAAGCACACTGAGTGTTGCCCTCTTTAAGTGCATCTTCCTAAATCATGTCACCTAACTAAATGGTGGGTATTAAAATATTTTTGCCTCTCATGGGGCACCTGGGTGGCTCAGTTGGCTGAGTTGGCTCTGACTCAGCTCAGGTCATGATCTCACAGTTTGTGGGTTTGGGCCCTGCATCGGGCTCTGTGCTAACAGTTCAGAGCTTGGAGCCTGCTTCAGATTCTGTGTGTGTCTCTCTCTCTCTGCTCCTCCCCCGCTCATGCTCTCTCAAAAATAAATAAACATTTAAAAATTAAAAAAAAAATTTCCATCATGTCTTTACCTCCATTGCCAACTTCCATGGTTAAACATTCAAATGTTGAAAAAGTGACCTAAGTTTATGGAAAAGGAAGTATTTTAGGATCTATAGGCATCTTGACTCTATGGTACAATGGTACATTGTAGCCCAGTGAGGCAAAATGACATTCTTAGGTCACACAGACATGCCAATTTAAATGCATCCCAAAGATATTTTACATGGGAAAAAGAAAACTGATGAACATTATCCCAGATATAGAAGGTGGATGTTTTCATCAGCCAGAAGAAATGGCTTGAGTTATCTAACTGCACCTGTAAGAACTCAGGTGGGTTAAAATGAAACATATCTGACATTTGAAAAAATTGGGAGTGGCAACTATTCATGATTTCTTAAGTGATACTCTATAAGCATGGCAAACCTCTTTGTTCAAGATTAAAATAAAATGAAAGAAAAAAAACACATGCCTTAATATTAAATTCAAGAAGGTGTTTAATATTATCTCTGATGGGCAACAGTGATTAGAGTATGGCTTTAATGTCTAATTTGATTCAAAATATGCTTCTTAGGGAGAATCTAAGATGATTCACTATATATGGTTTTGACTAAAATAATATTTTGCTAGACTCTAATAGGATGTTAATACCCCTATGAGCCAGGCTGGCTCCATTCAGTGTTCATCTTAATTAGCTAACATTAACCATCATTAGGGTTTTATATGGTACAATGCACATTACTTCATAACTTCCACCCAGATCACACGGAGCTAGATCATAATACATGTTATCAATCATCAACTTCCTGGGCTTTCTTAACACCTAGCTTTTATTTTAAAAGTTAAGGTCAATGTTAAGTGTTATACTTCAGCTGAAAAAGTTTAAAAAAAATCAATGTTAATTAACAATGTTAATTAAATGTTAATCATGTAAATGAAAGCATTTTTCATTCACTTGCCTAGTAAATTATAGTCAGGTAGTCTCTCCTATATTATTTGAGAGGCCATAGGAAAATGGTATCCACCAAGAGGGAATGGGGACGAAAGTTAGATGAAACAAAACAGAAATTTACATGTGGAAAGTGCGTGTGTTTGTTTTTGTCTGCTTGTTCGTTTTTCACATGGGGAATCCACCATGTTTTTTACATGGGAAATTCCAGGGGGAATTTCCAGAGATTCACTTACTGATACAGAAGAAGGATATAGAAAAAAATAAAGATGCATATTTTGAGGTACTGTGATATTTGGATGGCCTCTTCTCCAACTAGGCTTATCCTTGCCTGACAAGATGCAGACCCTATATACTCGGCCTCAGTATCGTGACGTAATGAAAACAAGGTATTTTTAAACATGTTTTAATATTTAAAAGGATTGCAAAGCAGTTGGGACCCTTCAGCCAGTAAGCCCATTTGGAAAGCTTCCACATGCCTTGTGCAGGCCTGTTTTATCCTTTTCCTACTGGCAATAATCATGGCTACCAACAGAGAATCGGATCAGAAAATTAGGTCTTCTGTGATTTTCCAAACTGTATTGTGGTTCTAAATTCGAAGGCACCAATGGCAAACTTTGTGTCATGACACTTCAGTAAATGTTTAAGTGCCTGCTTTATGCCAAATCCCATGGGAAAATACAGATGGAGGGTGTGTGTGTGTGTGCACGTGTGCAATAATTTATTACAATGCCTGTCAGATAAAATATAAGACGTCAGACTCTGAACTACATACACCCGCACACTTAGAATATAGGGACCTCTTAGGCTACTACATTGGTTTTCACAGAACAAACTGGAGGCCCCAAAGATGCTCAAGGGTATAGCCAAAATCACAATTATGTAAGGCTGGACCTCAACAGTTGTGTATATTTTTACCATTTAATTCATATGTACTATTTGAAAGGAGGCTTGTGTTTGCCTGCTTATCTGAGTAAGAGGATGAGCCCACTTGTCCAGGTTGCTCCTCAACCTGACCTATTAGACAGATGATTATGGTGGACGTTAGAAAACAGCAACAAAAGCGGACCTGAAATCATTGACGAAGCAGCGGATTAACATTGGCCAAAGTGTTCTATGGCCCCACAGCCACCCTCTGATCTGCCCATCTGACCCTGTGCTATCCTCCCTTTCCTTCAATTACCTGACACACAGAACAACCTCTGTCCATTTCCTTTGCCGCTTAACTTAGAAAGTGTATTTCTGTCGACTGCAACTCAAGAATCCGAAGTAAGGAAATGACCCTCCCGTGTCCATCACTTTGGCAGTGAGAAGACTGGTTGAGGCTTATGAACAGTTCCCAAGGCAACAGCTCCCTACCTGTCTGTGCTGGAAGTAAAGGGATTGAGAAAGATGTACTAGATACAGAAAAGACTGCCCTGCTCTGCTCGACAAAGTAGTGAAATGACTCCAGACTTTTTTATTTTGATCATCATTAGCAAAATGTCACTCACATCCCGCTCGTTTGAGACCCAGGTGTGCCAAGCGGTTGTACCGTGTCACCTTTCTAATCACTCTGCGATCTGATGCTTCAGGCTTAAATTTCTTTGGTCAGAAAAGTGGGAATGATGTCCCTCTTCCAAGAAATGACCCAGATGAATGATTTCCAAGGGAGAACACTTTAAAGAGAGTATCTTTTTTTTCCTTGCATTAAAGTGGGTTGTGGAATCTCGTAAGAAATATCGCCACATCCACGTCACATTAGAGATTTTCTCCATTTAGAGGTTCTAATTCATTAGACAGGAAAGAAGTAGAAAAAACTGCCTCTATTTGAACACTTTCGACTTCTTTGTCACCAGTCTTCTTCCTACCTACAAGACACACACACACACACACACACACACACACACACACACACACTCATGCATATGCATGCATGTACACAGCACACGTGGATTCCAAGAGGCAACACCTTGTATTTGGAGGTGTAACTTTTGCCTTTTCAGATCCAATAACTTCTTTGATCACAATTTCTTCCTGAAACATCTGGACATATCTATATCTATCATGATAAAACAAGGTATTTATGGGGTTCCTGGGTGGCTCAGTCGGTTAAGTGTCCTACTCTTGATTTCGGCTCAGGTCATGATCTCATCACGGGTGAGCTCGAGCCCTGTGTTGAGCTCTGAGCTGACAGTGAGGAGCCTGAGTGGGATTCTCTCTCTCCCTCTCCCTCTGCCCCTCCCCAGTTCTCTCTCTCTCTCTCTCTCTCAAAATTAAACAAGAAAGTAAGTTATTTAAGAGAACTTCTCAGTCTTAGAGCGACTTTTTCCAATGCCTTCTATTTAATAGCCAGAAGCCCATACCATTGAATTTGCTAGACTACCTTTAAAATCAAATGTAAGTCACTATGTTTAGCGATCAGGAACACCCACTGGTTTATGAGTCTTTTCTCACCCGTCCTATTAGATACAGCAGTTCTAGAACACCGTAACTTCAAGTTTGTTCTTGAAAAGTCAACCATGAAAGTTACTGTCTTTGGGTGATTTGTATTTCCAGCGCTCTGCATTTAGGTAATAGGATTCTCAGGTCAGTTGCCTGAAGCACCAAGTCAGTGGGGTTCGCATGAGGACCCGTCCAGAAGGCAGGAGCAGGTGGCCAGGGCTGGACCAGGGGAGCAACAATTGGTGCAAGTGAGGGCCCTGAGGACATGGGTAACCTGCAGGATTATTAATGGAAGGCACAGACTCCAGACAGAAAGGAAATTGGAATCCTCTGTTGTGCCGCGGACCCGAGAAGCGAGCAAGTGGCAATATTTTCGTTTGGAAATTAGTAACACCGTTTAATAGGCCCTGGTAGCCTCAGAGGCCTAGGGAACAGAAGACTCAAACATTTTAGATTAATTTTTTCCTTAATTAGTAAATCAAGTCATAATCACAATGAAACTAGAGGAAAGGACATCTAGAAATCCTTAATTTTATTCATTTAATATGCTCGCTTAATGTAGGCTCACATGGAATCAGAGACACAACAATCCCAAGCAGCAGTTTTGATAATGTGATTTACTACTTGCGACTGGGCTTTTGAGGTGGAATTACAGGCGGCAAATCTATTTTTAAAGGGGCGCACTCATAATTGGTCTTTGGAATTTTGATTCAAAAACGAGCCAGGAGATCAGTCTTTGGAAACGATGGCCTTAAAAGGGAAAGGATGAACTCATTTTGGAAAAGCGAGGCATTCAAGAAACCTAGAAGAATTACACTGGCTGTCTTCTTGGTACCGAAATGGGGGCGGGGGGTGCCTGGACCCCAGAAGAGAATGGAACCAAAGACGACGACATAAAACGTGTCAATCCCGAAGCAGCTTCACGTAAACCCTCCTTCCAACACTTATTTTCTCTGGGCAGCCTCATAATAGCACTTATCTCTGCATCTGAGGCAGAGGGAACTTTCTTCTTTAAGTGGCAGCAACCTAAAGCCACGAGTCCGAGCTGTCACAAATAACTCCCACTCCAGAGCGTACGATACTCTACCCAAAACATAAAAGCCGAGTGTTTGTTTTGATAACTCTTGCAATTTTTTTTCACCTCATTTTTCGCTCTAAGTCTGAGAACTTTGGCATTTGACTAATTTACCATGCATTTAAGGCTGGTAGCAATATCGGGAAAGAAATATGATAATCACTTGCTACCACAAAGTATTCTATATACTGTTCTCTTTTTCAGCCCCAGTGCCACATGTGTTGGTTCAATGGAATATTCAATAGACATTTATAGGAAATAAATTGAGAGATGAATGTAAACCATATGGCATCTGGAGGTTTATTTGCAAAGTCCCTGCATCAAAGCTTTCTCCAGATCACACCATATTAGCTATGTTTTTCCAGTCCAGCAGAATCAGGAAGGTAACCACAGACTTCCTTGATGGAAAACACATGAAAAACAGAGCAAATCTTACTACGTAGCTTGAGTTGCTGGTCAAGGAGCATCCCTTAAAATAATTTTATTACCGGTGTTTTCAGCACATTGTTTAGAGCTGCATTAAAAACATACAACAAGTTGGTTTTGTTTGGGATTTTCTTCCAAATTATAGGACACATTTCTATTTATTTGTGCCAATAAAAATTATATCACCTTACTAGCATTTTATGAAAATCTCAGGACTATTTCTTTTGGCACGGGCATGTAAAAATAGGTGCCAACCAAAGAGAAATGCTACATTTAAACATAGCATAGATACACGAAAGTACATTAGGATTTTTGCGGCTAGGTACAGAGCACACACGCATTCGAATATACTCACACACACAAAAACCCAGCCAACTAAGCTTTGGAGAATCACATTATTATAAGTAATAGTTAAAAAACATTGATTGGACAGAATGAGAAATGGTCCTCAAACTTAATTTATATATAAAAAAATTTCCTCAACCTTGAATGCTCTCTGCTTTGTGCAGTTGGTTATGGCTAGCATTCCATCTGATCTCAAATTAATTCTCATGCAGCCTGTTATATAAATCATTATGAAATGTCAAAAGCTTGTACATATATTTTTTTTAAGTTTTCACTTACTTTCCAAATAGTTTCCATTTTTCAGTGTCATAGACTTTTCAGCCACTCAGTCGATTTTAATGATTTTTTATCACTCTAAATGTTTCCCTCATTTATAGCACATTTGTGCACGCATATGCGCATACGTGCACATGTTACGCTGCGGGACACAGGTGATGTGCACAGTGGTAATCTGTAAGTTTCTTCATTCTTTGGTTCAAAATGAATGGTCAAATGAGCAGCACAGTGAAAGAATGAGGTGTTGCTATTGAAATCTGCCCTTCATAAATAAATATTAAAGATTCAAACAATAGCCAATTGACTCCCTGCCCTGGGCCGCCCATACTTTCCATTTTACGACAGTTGCTAAGGAAAATTGTGCCTTAAACTTTTTGGCAATTACTCAATTACCCATCTCAATGAAGTTCTCCTCCCTTTACAGGTTAAGCTTCGAAATTTATGGCAGTAAGTTAATGCCACTTGCAACTTGAAAAAGGGGGGTATGTGAGCAACATCACTTAAAAAATATGTGGCTAACTGCTGGAAGCTATTAAAACCCAAATAAACAAAAGAGATTACACTTCAAAGAAATGTCAACAGTTTTTCCTCTCTCAGAACAGACGAGTTTTCTTTACTTATATCCACATCCACATCTGGAAAATGCTTATGGCTTTATACATCTTTTATGGTAAAATGAATTTATTGAGTTTTAAAATTTTCGTGATGGATTAATGCAATCTTCATAAAAGGTAAACCCACACCCCAGTAAAAAATCTGTCTTAACAGTGAGGAATGATTTCAATAATAACTAATAGCCCAATGTTAATTTCAAGGAGCAAAATAATTTTGAGAAAGCGTTTGGTTAACCAGATTTTTAGAAAAATACATTGCTACATGGAAATGAAAATGCAGTATCTTGCTCCCTACGACCTATCTTTAGGTTGGTACAATTAATTCTTAAGTTAAGGGGGAAATAAAAGCTGCGGCGTGCAAAGCCAACTCCAAGCTTCACTGAATATACTTGCTCCAATTAACTAACAAAAGAATTCAAGAACACACTAAATTTACTGATAGCAAGATCACCAAGGGAAGATTTCAAAACAGTTAATAGATTTCTACAGTTCCTCACGAAGTTATATAGCACTGCTTTTGTGTGTTTAAGAGGCGAGAATTAATTTCTCACATAGAAATACGTAGCCTGTTCTGGATGTCCAAACAACTGACTTCACATGCTACACAATGTTCTCTCGTGGCCCCAAAATGACAGCATTCATTTAATTTTGTTTTACAATTAACTGGGTAGTAGCAACTTGCTCTCTGTACAAGCTTGCCAAAGAAAATACCACCTTTGGTATCCAACCAAACATCCACATGTGGACAAGTGACTTCAATTTAATAATTTATAGTTTTGATGGGGAGGGGGTTAAAAAAAAAGACTTGAAATATGGGAGAGGTGTCATCTTTATAAGTCAGGCCAAGAATTAAGGGGAGGGGGGAAACCCCAACCAGAAGAATGTTTAAAATGGAACAGCATAATTTGGACATAAAGTAAGTGGTCTGCAGTCAATAAAAAAGAGAAAGAAAAAGAAAAATAAACTCCACCAAGCCGGCTGCAGAATAGGAAAGTCGATCTATTTTGTTTATTTATAAGCGAGTAGCAAGTAGATTCTTTCGCACTAACTAAACCAGACAGTAATTATAAACACAGGTTGGTTAAATTCCGTGCACCCTATGAAAGGAAACAAGCTTCTTTCTTTTCCAAACATTGTCATTTGTTTATTGAGCCTCTTCGGGGCTTGGTTTTATTTAAAACCATGTAAGCACACATCTGTTACCCCCAAACAATGTCAACCTTTTAAAGCCAAACCTGCCTACTTATTCTACAAAAATTTGCAAGTAACCTGACAGCAATTTTTGAAGTAGCCAGTTAGCATACCGAGTAAAGAATTTGGATTATTTTTGTTCCATTACAGAAAAACCTTACATTAGAGTGTAATCATACAGGAAGCAAACAGTCGCCGCCTCAGTAGTTTTGGATAATTAGTTACCTAAATTTTCCGAGGTGAATTCAATGTACTTAGACTGAGGAACATTATTGCTTATATTCTGAAAGACCACAATACAATCTTGGTTAACAATGAAATTATAAATATGGGAGTAAAACGTCATTTTAGAAATCATTAGGTTTTATCAGTACAGTACCACTGAGTCCCTCGTTTAAGGAACTGTTTTATTAAAAAAAAAAACCGGGGGCCTGTGATATTGCTTATATTAGCTCATGTCAGATATCAGATTTCAAAAAACTTTAACACAGTAGACACTATTAAAACATCATTATTAGAGTTGTCATGCTTGGGTGGTTTGAACTAAAGTGAATTTCATGTATTTGCTGGGAGACAGCAATAATAAATCCTGGAGTCTGCATTTCTAAGCAGTGACCTAGAGTCCTAGGGAACCGGCTTAATGAACAGACAGGACAAATGGAGAAGTGGAGTGGGTGGGGGGCCTCGTGGGGAGGGATAGAATCTGATTAAAGTTCACCGGGAAATACAGACATGGCACCCAACCCCCGCCACCTCCCCCCCACCCCCACCCCAAGCAACCATTCTGAACAGCACAATCTCGGTCTACTGTGATTTCTCTGCTACTCACGCACTCCACATAAGCCAAGAGAGGTCCCCAAGTCTTGTGTTGCCTACACTCCTTCCCTCGGAGGTGGCAGACCTATCTAATGGATCCCCTAACTCTGAGTGTGGATGGAGAGCCATGGTGTTTCAGCCCAACGCACCAGTCAGCCACTTTTAACCCATCCACCCGCCAGCGAGGCAGGAGACCATACAGGAGCTCTGACAGAGCAAGCGGAGTATCCCTAACACCTTGCACACTGCTTGGCACATAGTGGGAGCTAAATAAATGTTTGTTCAGGAAATGATGAGAGTTGGGAGTAGGAAGTCTGAAGCGACTTCCCGTTGTTGATCAAACAAAGTCCAAGGCAACCCGTGTCACCTTCCAAAAGCGAAACCAGGCTATCATTTTAAACCTGTCTTTGGCTCCTGGACCTCATTCCCGCTCTCTCCCTACATTCTCTGCGACCTTATTTTTGGGCTATGCCTAAATTCTTCTTGCTCCATGAGTAGGCTATCAGCTCCCATTCAGGCCTTCTGTCGAACCACCCTCCTATTTTGTTCAGTTCTGCCTGGTCAATTCCCTTCTCTACTCGACAAACACCGACTTGTCTTTTGAGACACAATTCACATGTTACCTCCTCTGTAAAGCATTCCCTAAATCCCTCAATGAACTAACAGCTTCTCAGCACATTTATCTTCAACACCGCATTTTTGAACTGACGTCGGTTTCTTGCACTGGCCTTTGAGTTTCTACTGCTCTGCTACCACGTACATCCTTGCACTTAATACATGGGAACCATTCAAATATTTGTCGATGAGTATAGAAATCTAATCCCCAAATTATACTTTTTCTAAGGCTATTTTTCCTTTGCTTTACTCAAGTTGTTAAATGTTAAAATACTCTTTGCTGGTTTTCAACTTACAAAAATAATACATGCCTAGGGTATGAAGTGTAACGAAAGCTAATTAAGATTCCTTCATTCCCATTCAGTCCTGCTCCCTGATATAACCAAGAGTAACAACGTAGTATACATCCTCGCCTTTCTTTTTACTTATGTGAATATATTTAAAATCATGTTTAGCGGCGGCTGACAAACTTTTCCGTGAAGGCCTGGGGAGCAAGGATCTTAGACTTAGCTGGTCACAGGGTTTTCATCACAGCGTCTCAGTTCTGCCCCTGGATTGAGAAAGCAACTATAAAAAACACATCAATCGGTGTGGATGCCCACCAAAAAGCTTAATTTGCCAAGATGGGCATCCAGCTGGATGTGCCCTACAGGCCAGAGCCTGCTGACCTAAGATTGAATATATATGGGTATGTGTCTACCTACACGCATGCAGGTTTTATCTGTTCCTCTGCTTTTGCACATAGCATCACGCCGTACAAATTACCCAGAAATTTATTATAAACTCTATTATCTTCCAATAGGTTACTGGATCGAAACAGAATTCTTTTTGTCTACTTTCATATATACCTAAGGCATATATACACAATGTGCACAGGCCAGAGTTTTTTCATGTTTATTTGCTTTGAGAGTGTGAGAGAGAGAAAGAGAGAGACAGAGAGAGCATTGGGGGTGAGGGCAGAGAGACAGAAACCCAGGCAGGGATTCTGACGCGGGGCTCCATCTCAAGACCACAAGATCGAGAGTCAGATGCTTAACCAACTGAAGCCCCCAAGTGTCCCACACATGCCACGGGTTTAACTAAATGGGATATATCATACACACTGGTGTGTGTGTGCATGTGCATATTTAATTTTTTTTTTGCTTGCCATAGTCTTAATACACTCATACGCATTCTTCCTTTCCTCAATGCTCACCTGTCCATACATGAAACACGCATGTTACGAATATTGTCAGCTTTACTAGAACATGACCACATGGAACACCTGTGTTCGGCACCTTGCTGTTTTAGCCCATAGCACTCTTGGAAACCCTCTCAAGTCAACCGGAAGAACACTGATCCGTACTTTTTAATGAACACATTACATGTTGTGGATGTACCATGAGTATTTTTAACCATTCGTTGGTTCTAGCTTTTTGCCGCTGTGAACAACACGGGGATTCTTGCCTTTGTACTTCAGATTTGCACCCTGGGGCTTTGATAGCCTTTAGACAGATACTCAGAAATGGATTCGTTGCCTTGAACCATAGGCACGAGTTATGCTTCACGGATGTCATTCGAATTGTATTTCTCGTGAAACTATAGGAGATTGCTTTTGCTCTACATCTCAACAAGCGAGTGGTATTGTCACTTCAAGTAAATTTCTTGGACAATCCATTAGGTGAAGTAGTATCTCTATTGTTTCTTTAAACTTTGAAATACTCATGACCTGGAGCATCTTTTCATGGCTGCTGATCATTCAGATTTGCTCTTCTTGAGTTGTCCGCTTGCTTTTTCGAAACTGCAGGATTTTATTACCAATAAGCTTGAATCACATTATCTTCAATTATCTTGATGTTTTATCTCTATTGCTCTTAACTCCAGATAATGTGAGCAGCCTGTTTTCTCTCTTGTTTCTTTCTTCCTTTTTTTCTTTTTTTGACCCTGCTATCCGGTGTCCCTGTGGACGTACCCAGATTACCGTGTCGAAGGCACATGTATTTTAACTATTTTTCATATGGTCTGAATTCTGTAGTATTTTTCTTTTAAGTAACAATGTTTAATTTCACCACCATTCCAAGTTTTAAAGGTGCACTAGCTGGGAATTCATTCAATGGAAACAGAGCAGGCTCGCCATTAATAACTGTGTACTTAATGAATACTATTTTTACCTTCACTTTTTCTTAACCTTTGCTTTAACTCTGTAATAGACACTATGCCACATGCTTTAATGCAATACCTCATTTAATACTCAAAACTGGGGCGCCTGGGTGGCGCAGTCGGTTAAGCGTCCGACTTCAGCCAGGTCACGATCTCGCGGTCCGGGAGTTCGAGCCCCGCGTCGGGCTCTGGGCTGATGGCTCAGAGCCTGGAGCCTGTTTCCGATTCTGTGTCTCCCTCTCTCTCTGCCCCTCGCCCGTTCATGCTCTGTCTCTCTCTGTCCCAAAAATAAATAAACGTTGAAAAAAAAATACTCAAAACAATCCTATGAGGTAGAGGTTTCTATTACCTTCCTTTCGTATGATACATCAGAGGGTAAACAACATATAAACAACATACCCAGGCTTGCCCCGATAGTCTGATTTACTCCAAAAGCTTAGCTCCCAACACTGTTATCCTACTAACTTTAAGATGTTCAACAGACAGAAAACATGAACACATGTTAAGTGTTTGTTGGATAATTTTGGGCACCTCCTAAGCTCTCCCTTGGATAATCTGTCTAATTAATCCACATTCAATTTGAAAGGAAACTTTTTGTCAATCCAGATCTTAAGAGGTTAGTCTGTAACTGAAAATGTCCAGTTAAGTCATTGTCAGGAAGCAACATACTATAGTTAAAAAGAAGGGGGAGAAAGCACTCTATTTGGAATGAGAAAAACTGAACTTGGGTCCTGACCGAACCAGCCATGAGCCATGGGATCTTGAGCTTTCCTTTTATTCCCCTGATCCTCATCTGCAAAATAGGGACATCATGTTTTGGAACCCACGCCACTGGGTTTTTTAAGAAGCCCCAACAGGATAAAGTATAAGGAAGCCTCCTCTTTTCTTCAAGATTTATCTATTCCTTATATTTTGAGTATTTGCATTGTATTTTTGATGAATTCTTTTGAATTAGAGCCACTGCTTTTTCATTTTCATCTTACGTACATCAGAATATATCCCTTAAAAATAAGGACAAGAGGAAGCGCATTTTAAACTCAAAAGCATGATGAAGAACCTAAGGTATTGTGATTATCATCACCACATATAAGCCGTTTGGAGGAACACACTTCTGCCTGCATTACTGAATTCCACCTGCACCGCAAGGCGCAAAGTCTGCTTCAACGCAGCTAAGGAGCTTCAGCAACAACAACAACAACAAAAAATCCAGACTACTTATATAATCACCATCTATTCTTCTCATCTAATGGCTGTGAAAAGAGAATCCCTCTCAATTATATTTTTGAAGCCGGGCACCGTATTCAAAGCAGGACACCGCTCAAGAATTCAAGTTACTACGCGTTTCTGTCCATCCTTAACGAACAAAGCTGAGGGAATTTGAAGGAAGCACGAGTCCAGGTTCTGCCACTTAGAACATCTGAAGAAATGAACTAAAATTTATACTCCTGGACCTCAGGGGGTGGGAGGAGTCCTGCCACATCTTTGACTGTGTCCCGTGTAAGCCCACGGCACCTAGGGACAGCCCCGTGCTCCCTGAAGGGGCTCAACAAACATTTCTTGATGAAGACAAACACCTGCTGTATTTAAATATGAGATGAAGTCAGAGCGTAAATGAATCTAAGAATAAACTGGGTGTGTATGGGCACACAGCTACTATTAGCTTTATGGGAAATTACATTCCTGCTATTATTATGATTATCATTCTAATGACAAAGGACTACACACTGAGAAAGAGAAAATTATAAAGAAGAAAGGAATAAATCAGTCAAAGAGGAGCGTGAGTTTAAAACACACATATGCCAAAGGCGCGCAAATACAGCAAAAGGACTCCAATGCTCTAACTGAAGCGATAGCAGGGTGATGAAGGGCGCTGAACTCCAGGAGATCACAGGAGGAAATGGCGTGAACCTGTAGGAAGAAGTATGGCGTCTTCTTCACTAGTCCTTATTCCTTCTCCCTCCCACCCAAATGCCTTTGTCCAACATTTTCTATTTAACGGATGCCTTGATGCTTTATTTTGCATGTGTGTGGTGAGTTCCTGTCAATAATGACTACCATCAGATGGATCAAACGTCAGTCAAAGGAGAGAGGCACAAAGGCGTGCCCAGGGGCAGAAAAGAAAGAACAGAAACCATGACGTGAAAAGTTGTTGGTCACAAAGAATTGAAGTTAAAAGTTGTACTGGGGTAGACTTCGCTTAGGAAATCCATGAGAAGCTGGAGTTTGAATCCACTAGACCACCTTCTCGTGCTAGGCGGTCACTGTTTTAACAAATAATCTTTACCAAGAACCTCTTTCACGCGAATGATTTGCGAACACCACTTGATGGAGGACGCTATGAAATTTTTCCAATGCCTTGCTCTTGGCCAGTAAGCATTCAGGGCAAATGTCTGAATTCCAATGCAGTGGGGAGTCTACCTAGAATGCCGTGTTACCATTTGGACTTTCCTGGACAGGGTTCATCTTTGTAGGAATGACAATCACTTGGAAACAGCACTTGGGGGAAAAACAAAATTACCTATTTTCTTGCAGTTGAAATGGCTCCTCAGTCAGTGAGGACGATGCTTCCAGAAAGAACTTCTCAGGGTGGGAGTCTGATGGGGTTTAGCAGGCCACCACTTCTCCAGACCTGCTCTGACCCTTCTGTGTTAGGACGGGCAGGCAGAACCAAACAAAACGCCAGCTCAGCAGTTGAGGACCTCAGTAGGGCCTTAGGCTGTGGGATAAGGGATAAGAAAACAGACAGAGGCACGGGGAAATCTAGGGCCTCTTATGTTTAAATGCCCAAATGTTTACCAGCTGACCTTCCCCTTTACTGCGGTCCTGGAAGCAAGGTGCATACAATAAAGTTCAAACCAATCAACTGCTTTCAGCTGTTCTTGTGCAATGAATTTTTAAACATTTGGTCATTAAGCCCAATATATATGCAGGTCAGTTTTTGAACAGGATGGGAACAGTCTGGGAGCAGATGCCATGGTACTGCCTTGTGGAAAGGGGATAGTAAAGAAGCACAGAGGATATTTATATGGCTCCGCCCATCAGGTTCAATTTCTCCCAGTTCTTTTACCTCCCAGCCACCTCTATACACTGCTTCAATGATCAGGAATCGTTATGAACTTCTGTTGTCACTTCTTCGCATTAATTGAATGGCAGCCTGAAGACCATGGAGAGAAGGACCCTGGGTTCGTTTTCTCGTAAACTGGACCTTCCACGAAGAGTCTGAAGGTGATGTAGCTGAAAATTGGCCTCGTGTGTTTGATTGGTGAATGGCACACTGATTTGTTAGTTGCTGAGCAGTCCGTGCCAGATTCCTCAACTTATTTTTGAACATCAATGAGCTGAAAGCTTTCAGTGGTGAAGAATTTAAATCACTTAACCATTTCCCTTTGCTGCATTCTGGCGGCCATATGTATGGGGGTAGCTTTAATGCTGATATCCTGGGGGTCAAATCCAAGATTGTATTGAAGATGGGAAAATAATAAGACACAGTATCCTACAAATCAGTTTAAAAGGTTATTTTTGTTAGCTCAGACCAGCAACCTAGTTCAAATGACTGCATTCCTCATAAGGACCTTCTAACCGCAACGCTCACCGAAGTTTCTAATACGCATTGCCCTCCCTCCTCCACCCCCCCCCCCAACAAGACAGGATGGGGAAGTTGCTGTAGTTCATGTTTTAGATTAGGACATACATAAAATCTCATCTAGGAGTTACCCTAACAAATAAAACTCCAATTTGGCTAGGTATGTTTGGACGGTGGAAAAACAACCAACCACAGCTTGCTGATAAAATAAAGGGAAGTGGTGGTGAGGGAAAAGGTACCAAACGCGCTTTATAAGGCACAGCTGGTTATGTATGGGGCCTTTTGTAGGACTATGGCAGCTGGCAGTTAGGTTTAAATATTATTTGAATAGCCAGTAATCTCCATATTGTCAAAACTGTACCAAAGCAATAAAGCCAGGGCATTACACCCTCCTCCTTTTCTTGTGGTGGCAAAAGTCTGTACTCCTTACAGACTGTTAGAAGCACATTTTTTCATCAGTAGAGAGTTAACACAAAGATCATTTCTAGAGTTCAGTCTTCGAGTACTCAACCCTGAAGATTTTTATTAAAACAGGGAAACATGTTTTACTAGAGGTTGCTACCTTTGTAGAAAAATTATGGGAAGGGAGAGAATTGTCGAAGCGACAATCTTAAGCCACCAAAGGGCTAAACATTGTTGAAGCGTTGATAGTATGTAGAGAAATTGGTATGGATTTGAATATCAAAGTTTGCCCTGAAAACTCAAGGAGAACTGGTAAACCAACAGCCATAGGACAATCTACTTTATTTTTTAAGCTATTTTTTAAATGTTTACTTATTCATTTTGAGAGGGAGCGAGCGTGAGCAGGGGAGGAGCAGAGTGAGAGGAGAGAGAGAATCCCAAGCAGGGTTGACACTGTCAGCCCAGAGCCCGATGCAGGGCTCCAACTCACAAACCTTGAGATCATGACCTGAGCTGAAATCAAGAGTCGGATGCTTAACCGCCTGAGCCATCCAGACGCCCTGACAATCCACTTTAGATACAGGAAGGTTCATTTTGGAGTTCCCATTTGGGGGGGGGGGAAGCCAATAACCTAAAAAGTCCATAGGCAAAAACGCTGAGGGGTCTCTGGGTTCTTCTTAGAACAGAAATCGATATGCATGATGGGGCGCCTCGATGGCTCAGTCGGTTAAGTGTCTGACTTCAGCTGAGGTCATTATCTCACGGTTCGTGGATATGAGCCCCGTGTCAGGCTCTGGGCTAACAGCCGGAGCACTGAGCCTGCTTCAGATTCTATGTCTCCCTCTCTTTCTGCCCCTACCCTGACACACCCCCCACCTCAAAAATCAATAAGTATTAAAAAAAAAAAAAAGAAAGAAATCTACATGTATGAGAAAAGTAAGAGTCCTTTGACCAAGAAAGAGAGGTTTGCAGATTTAAGACCTAAATTTTTAAGGGATGAGATTATACCAGTGTTCTCCCTCCACATATGTAGAGTATGACTGCAGTTCATTACTGATTGAGAGAAAGGAGGGAATGAACAAGAAAAGGCAACAGAATCAGCAAGGGGAACTTTCAGGGTCTTTACTAGAACTTCATAAATACGAGGAGATAAGCCGAGAAAAATCATCAGGCCAGCTCACGTCTCCTCAGAATAAAAATATTTTCCCCAAATCATGACTCTCTTTCTGATGTATTATAGAAGCAAATGCGACTCGTTTTAATAGCGATTACCTGACAAACACCTTTCAAAATCTAGATACACAGATTTAATTTAAAAAAACTCTATGCCATGCCACCAGGAAAGTTTATTTTTAATAGCCGATTTTTATGTGTCACAAAAAAAACAATGGTTTGTGCTCCCTCTGTTGGCTTTTCAGGAGCAGTTAATTCATGAATCCTGTTCCTGGAGGGACCTTGCCAAAGCTGGACGCTCCCGCAGCTGTGGCAAGGGACGATCTAAGTCCTTCTCCTTAAACACAAAGTCATTCTGATTTCACTCCAAGCAAATAACACAGAAAGAGAAAATATTTGGTAACGGGACAGAGCCACATCACAACTAGAAATGACTGTGCGTGCCCCTAAACTATCAGGTCAGAGGTAGGTTTTTTGTGTGTGTGTAAAAAAAAAATGTATAAAAAATAATTCTTTTAATCATTTGAGTCAGTGAGGAAACATCTTCAGGGAGTAATTTTCTGTTTATTTTCGTAATTGTTTTTGTCCCTCTAAGAGATGTAGGTGTAACGTCATTAACAGAGAATACTAAAGTGAGAACCGATTCATTTTCACACTCTGGCGAGGGTAAGTTAAAGAGGAAAAAGACTAGAGTTCTACTTAATTTAACTTATCTTCCTATTAAAAGGAGAAAAGTAAGTCGGCGATCAAAATTATTACACGTAATAATACCACTCACCTTCGTGGAGCCTGGCAAAGCCTCCTGAGTCTCTTAATTTACTGGGAAAAACCTGTTTATGATGAGCATTAGTCTCCAGGGTTTTAATTTTTTCCAGTTAAAGTCTACTTATGGTGTCTCAGGCTAGAATATTTACTCTGAGAATTTCAAAACTCAAGTATGTCAACGTGCTTCCCCAGCTTTAGTGATCACACAAAACCCACCCCGGGGGTATTGTTGAAGTGTCCCTTCTGTCTCCATAGGTCCAGGGTGGGACCTGAGATTTTGCATGTCTAATGAGCTCTCAGGTGCAGCTGCTGCCTGGGGTTCCACATAAAAGATGGAGCCCCACCCACGAGATTCTAATTCTCCAGGCATCGGGAGGGGCTGGGAAGAAGACTGAACCCTAACAGCCCCAAGTGATTTTGATAATCAGGTAAACTCGCAAAACCTATTCTATTGAATAGGATGTACATGTAGCTTGCTACCTTAGGGTGTAGTGTTGTATAGGGAGGTTATACCTTACAGATGATACTTTGTTACTCACCAAATGCAATAACACTTTCTATTCTTCAAAGACTATACCTACCATGGGGAAAAACCCCTCTTTTTGCTTTTGTTTTGATTTTTTTTTAAATTTATTTTTGAGAGAGAGAGAGAGAGAGAGAGAGCACGTGTGAGATGGGGAGGGCAGAGAGAGAGAAGGGGACAGAGGATCCGAAGTGGGGTCTGCAATGAAAGCAGTGAGTCCTATGCGGGAATCAAAGTCATGAGTCATGAGATCATGACCTGAGCCGAAGGCAGATGCTCAACCGACTGAGCCACCCAGGCGCCCCTGCTTTTGTTCTTAAAATACTGATTTCCTTTCAGCTAGCTAGCGATTGGTCAGAATGTCTTTGAAGCTGTGCCTGTCTCCCGGAGCAGTGCCTGATGTGGCAATTTGACATGTGGCATTCAAAAAATTTTTCGTGTCAATGTGGTATGTTTTCAAAACGCTGACTATTGAGCAAACATCCCCTTCACCTTGCTTTTTGTCGGATTTCAATCTGATAGTTGTGACTCTTGCAATCACGTGGATAGTGTGTTAAAGATGTGGTTATGTGTTTGGTGCTCTGTCTGAGCTAGAACCATCCTACCAGAACCCAGGTCAGAAAGTCATTTGCGGAGGCATCAACTGAGGCAAGAAGTCACGACATGCTTGTCTGACTTCTCCGCCAACAAACCCTGTCTGCATATGCACCCAAGGCAAAGCAGGTGCTGACCTCTCGGCTCATGGACACTTCCAGTTTGTGTGCTCTCTTTTCTCTTTCCTGAATCTAGCTTTGGACTGGGTGATACTAAGTAAGGTTGCCTCTTGCTTAGACACACACGAACCAAACTTCACCGCAGAAGGGGCACTGCAGGCAAATTAGAGACAGATTGAATGTTCCTTTTGAAAAGAATCCAAATGTCTATTCACTATGAAAACAGAACTCCCCCTACCCCTATCCATGACAATAAGGCTTATTCTCATTGACTAGAAAATTGGACACATTGGAATACTGTACTCACTCCTGACATTCAGCAAACATTCTAAACTATTTTAGACATACAATCAGTATATAGAGTAATATGACAAATACAAGAATGTATACCACCTAGGTTAACAAATAAAACATCAATGTAGCCCAAATCCGTGGTGTCCCTCCCCTAGACCATTCTCCCTCTCCCTCCTTGATAAACACTAACATGCAGGACTGCTATTTATCATTTTCTTATATGCCTTTAAGCTATTATTATACATGTGCAGACACTTAAGGAATAAATAATGTTGTTTTGGAGGGTTTTGAACTTTATATACATATAGTTATCATACTTTACGTACTTCTCTGCAATTTGCTTTTATCACACAATATATTTTTATGTTAAGTGTGGCTCTAGCTCATTTATTTTCATGCTCTATCATATTGTATGATATGAACATACCACAATTCATAAACCCATTCTCTTGCTGATGGACATTTACACTGTTTCCGTTTTTAAAATCTTTGTAACAAGGGGTGCCTGAGTGGCTCAGTAGGTGGAGCGTCTGACTTTGGCTCAGGTCTGATCTCACCCTTTGTGAGTTCAAGCCCTGCTTGGGGTACTGTGCTCACAGATCAGAGCCTGGAGCCTGCTTGGGATTCTGCGTCTCCTTCTCTCTCTGACCTTCCCCCATTGATCTGTGTCTCTCTCTCTCTCAAAAAAGAAATAACCATTAAAAATTTTTTTGAAACCTTTGTCACAAGATTGCCCTGAATATTCTTCAAATTCCTGGTGCAAGTTTACAATGGTTTTCTCGGGCACAGTATCAATTTTACTAGATGTTGACCTGGCTGCACTGTCCAGTATAGTAGCCACTTACCACAAGTGGATACTGAACCCTTAAAATGTAGCTAGTCTGAATTGAGATGTAGTGTAAGTGTAAATACACACTGGATTTCAGAGACAGTGTGAAATAAAGAATGTAAAACATCTCAATAACTGTTTAGATTGATTTTATGATCAAACGGTAATATTTAGGATGTATTGGTTTACATGAAATATATCATTAAAATGAACTTTACCTGTTTTTTTTTTTTACCTTTTTAAAATGTGGCTTCTGAAAACTGGGGACTTGGGGCGCCTGGATGGCTCAGTTGGTTAAGCATTCAACTTTAGCTCAGCTCGTGATCTCGCGGTTCATGGGTTCGAGCCCCGCTTCAGGCTCTGGGCTGACAGCTCAGAGCCTGGAGCCTGGCTCAGATTCTGTCCCCCTCTCTCACTGGCCCCACCCCTGTTCATGCTCTCTCTCTCAAAAAATAAATAAAAATTAAAAAAAAAACAAACAAAAAAGTCCAAAACTGGGACTCACATCTGTGGTTCATGTTTTATTTTTATTGGTCACTGCTGACTCAAATCATCTTTAAGGTATTTATACCAATTTAGTCTCTCACCAATGATCTGTGAGAATGCTCTTATATGTTTACATGGTTTTGTTAAACCCTCATATTTGCCATTTTAGCTGTGAAATAACATCTTTGTGGTATGATTTTGCATTTAACTTGTAACTTATGAGGTTGAGAATCAGACTGATTTATTGTCTGTTTTGGTTTCTTCATTGATGTCTCTTGACCATTTTCCTATTGGGTTATTTGTTATTTTCTTATTGATTTAAGGGGTTCTTTATATTCTCATTGTATATGTCTTGAAAAGTTTTCTTTTCCATGGTCTCTTGATATATAGAAATGTTTAATCTAATGCATCCATTTATTGACTTTCAGAACCTCAGCTTCTCAGTAGATAGCATTTTGAAAAGTTTTAGGAGGAGCAAGGAATTTTAAATTTGTTTTATTTATTTATTGTTTTAAATGTTTATTTATAGAGAGAGAAAGAGAGGGAGGGAGGGGTTGAGGGAGAGAGAGAGAACCCCAGGCAGGCTATGCCACGTCCACACAGAGTCCTATATGGGGCTTGATCTCATGAACACTGAGATCATGACCTGAGCTGAAATCAAGAGTCAGACGCTTGACTGACTGAGCCACCCAGGTGCCCCTTAAATTTGTTTCAATGACTGCTTTATCCCCAGCACCTAAAACAGGGCTTGGTATGAATGGGCACCCAACAAGTATTTGTTGAATGAAATTATGTCCCCTTTCTGTGGTTTTCCAGAGTCCATATCATGCTTTCGTCATTAGCTTCCTTGCTCAGGATCTAGAATATCTTTCCTGTTTAGCTTAATGCACCTTGCTTTCATTCCCTCCGGAAGCTCATGGTCATCAGATCTTTAACTCTACTGATAATTTGTACTTACATGGTGTTTGTCAAAGTGGATTGCTGGCAATAACAATTCCAGAGAATGTTAAAAACGTTATGTGAAAACTAGATGATCATAGACAAAGGGTTTGTGAACAAAGTCGGGCAATCTTTTGATGTTACAGGACGTTGGAACCTTTGACATGTTAATATCATTGTGAACATCTAACACATCTAACACAGTGGGGTAGGTATGGGTTAGAGCATCTTCCAAACCTATTTTACCAAAAGCAGGCTTGTTTAAAAAAATGTTTTTGTGCATCTCTGTCTCTGAAGAATACACTTTTTAAAAAGTCATGCATAGACCCACGGGAGGACTGAACGAATACCGAGATTGTGATTGCACACAAAGCAAAATGTTGAATGGGGTCAATATTTTGGACCCACTGAGTATGAAACTCACACATATTTAACTCACATACCTGAAGCTTTCAGGGTGAGTTGTTTCCTTAAAAGGTTTAAATCCCTCCTCCTTCACAATGTCTGAACAAGCACACCGCCCACATTAGGAAGTGCACTTTAAATTCACGTAATGAATAGAAGGTCCTAAAAGTTAGCACTTTTTTCAAGTTAGGGAGAATATTTTTGAAATAAATGCTTTCTAAAATGAAATATTTCTGTGCCCGTGGAGATTTCTCTTGCACAACAACTTAGGAGAGAAAAACATTCTCGGTCCTTTTTTTTTTGTATTTTTTTCTCTTTTATTTTAAATTTAGCATTTGTATTGAGAAAATATGTTCTCTTTTAACACTATACGAATTAGTTCTGTGAGCATTAGAACTTGGTGTAGGATAGGCAGAAAAGCATGGTATGTGTTTGCAAACAGTGGGAAGAAAGTGGTAAGTGTATAAAATTCTATTTCATTTGTTTCTGATTTTAGGCTGCTAAGTCTTTCAATTTGGAGGGTAGTTAGAGACGATATGATAACAAACACAAACAAAAACAAACACCTGATCCACAAGAAGGGATATCAGGTTGGTAAAACAAATTTGGAAGACAGGTTGGCAATATATATGAAAACTAAAAATGGACATTTCTTTAGGTCTAGTCTTTTCCATTTCTTGGCAGCTAACCTGGAGAAAAAAAGAAATCACTGATACACATATTCAGAACTAGTCACTAAAATATTCTTTGAAAAGTGGAAAATAGAAAAATTATCGATCACTTAAATGTTGGTTGTTAGTAGAATACCACAAAAACTTTGGCTTAGGATATGGAATAATACAGAGAGGTTAAAAAAGAATTACAACTCTATCTAATGATATGGAGAGATCACCAATATATATGTGAGTGGAAAAAGCAAGTTGTACAAAAAAAAACATATAAATAATCCTATTTTGTTTTAAAAACACAAAAGCTAAAAAACAAAAATAAAACCACAAAAGCTGTGTATTTATTTCTACATCGGATCTAATTGTGGTAAATATATACAGCATGAAAAAAAATAATTCTAGCTGATGAGGGTAACTAAATTGAAAAAGATGGTCAAGGGAGATGCAAAAAAATGATTTCTTCTTGTATTGCCTGTGCGATTACACATTAATGAACAGAATTTAAAGAGACATGTTCTTTCAATTTCTCTTTAACCTTTTTACACATTTCACTGCACCACATCTCAAATTTTGTGAAAAACAACTCATGTTACTGATCTTTGCTATCTAAAAAAAGGCCTAACTGATAATTTTCTGCTTACCATTTGGACTTGCATTCTCATATGATTTTAAAGAGTATTTCTTGAAGGAGGAATGAGGGACGAAATGGAGGAGAAACGCCCTTTTCTCCTTGCGATAGCGAGAGTAACTTTTGAAGATTCTCCACTTGACAATTTTTCTTCAGGACAGGACATGTAGAAACATATTTGCCAACAACAAAGCCAGTTCTGACTTTGAGAAACAGAGAAAAATAAAAGCAGTTCTCAGTGAAATTCCTTTGAAGACCTATGCTGTCCATTGTCTACATTCTCCCTCTGGAAAGGAATCAGCAAATATGTATGCGGTGGCTGCACCCCCAAACTGGGCACTAGATTAAAAACATGCCAAAGCAGAGGCACTAGATGCATGCCAAGATCCGAATCTCTCGGGCTGTAAAAACAGGTCGAGAGGTCTGCTCAGTTGAAACCTGCAATTGGGTATTAGGGAGAGCAGAGCTGTGTTCTGGGGGGTGGAATTTATGAACCTCTTCGAACATCATAAGTTTGAAATTTCCAGACAAAATTGAGCCTCGTACGGTTCCATTTATCACACTTTCCATTTCAGGCCGGCTGAGAGGGAGGGAATTTAAGTGACAGCTGGCTCACCCTCACCCCCAGGCCACCTGATGAAATTGTGGAGCAGAGCCTGCCTGGCACGTAGGAAGCGTAGGAAGCGGACGAGAGGAAGGGGACTGGCAGGGGAGGGGGCCGAACGTGGTGGTGACATGGTGGCGGCACCAACCCAGAGGAGCACCTGATGGGAGGGGAGGCAGGGGCTAGGGGTCCGGCAGGAAGACCTGAGGACAAGCATGGGAAGAAGACTTGCAACCGAGGCCTCGCACCAAGAGGAGGATAAAAGAGGATGAATCAGAAGGGCAGGGAGTTAAAAATAGCCCAGCTGTTCAAGTAAGTAGAGCCGTTGAAATAGAGGGGGATGTTGATTTAGAAAAGTAATCAGTCAGAGAAGCCTGAACAACAAAAGAAACACAGAAAGGTACTGCCTGCAGGAAGAAAGTCTCCGGTGCATTTTTATTACTGCTTTTAAAATGGAGAGAACTGTAAAGGTGGGTGGAATTATTTCAGCGTCTCTAAACGTGTGGCTACCTGCCTCCCTGTGGCCAGGATGTTTGCTTGGCCGCCTATCAGCTCTTATTTCCTTAGAAAGTTGGAGAGTTCACTTATCCACTCCCATCAGAGGTGTGGAAACCATTCCTGGATTCCCTGGGCAAGAAAAAGTGACAAAGAGTAAGAAAGTTCCAGTTTAGCAATTCATGGCATTTCTTCCCCCTTCTGTTTTATTTCAGGCTACTATTTCTCTCTGCTTTGAGTTTCCGTTAAAAACACTAAATATTTGCGGTGTGTTTTTGTTGTAGTTTTCAAGATCTCACCCACCCCCGCCCCAAAGTTACCTTTGGGAAGAACAGATCATAGACTCCTAGAAATTCAAAACTGCCTTGGGTTAATCCAAGGCATTTTTCTTTTTTTCTTTTTTCTTTTTTTGAGGGGGTCACTTGAGACACATCACTAGGACCAGTTTGTTTTGGAAACACATTTAGCGGAATTTTTTTTTTTTTTAAGCCGTGAATACGTCTGTGTTGGTCATAAAAGCAAAGAGTAGATTTTGCCAACGAAAGAGGCCCTCAACCCCAAATGAAAGTGTTGTGCATACAAACAATATGATGCTGGACCTAAAGAAAACTAGTCATGAATCAATGACATCGAATTCCATCGATAGCTACCCTTTCGATTTACAGGCGGTAAAAAACCTTGCCCTTGAAATCAACTGTGGTGCTTTCTCCTCACAGACCCACGGAGATATCAGTCATTCTGCGAAATGAAAGTTGGTACTTTGATAAGCAATTAACATGTGCTTCTTTCAGACAGAGCCAAATGTTTCATCAGATTTTTAGATAACGGCATTTCAAGCCTTTCATTGAAACGCACATGTAGCGTATTAGAAAAGGTCCCATTTGAAGCTATTGCTGAGATTACAAAGGAAAAACATCTCTGTCTCCAGCAAAGCCCTAACAGTTGGCCTTTTTTCACGTGAGCTTTTGCACAAAAACTCCAGGCCACAGTCAACAAGAAGCAACGTCTCCTGAGAATGCCCAAGTTTAAGTGATATCTGTTGGTTCAGGTGGTCATGCGGAGCTGTGAGTTGTTTTCAAGTGCATCAGAGAGATTGCCTGCTACCAAGGAAGTGAAAAAAGAAACTGGCTCAAGAGTGCAATTGATTTGAAAATAACTTAACAATCTGAACCACATTATAGACTGTGGCTAACCCATTGTTCTCTGAGATTCAGAGAGGAAGACAATAAAATGAGATGTTCCTTTGGAATTGACTGTGCTGATCCAGCACTTTCCTTGGCTCCCGACCAAGAGCATCAAATCTGTACTTTGAAAATGTAAGAGGCAATACTCTGATTGGACGGGATGCCATAAGATACTCCGATGGCTTACACTTCACTTGGGATCGACTGGAAAATGTGTGCTGGAAATCTCTTTCACAACTACAGAATTTCACTTCCAATGCAAAAATATCTTGCACGCTAAAAGAGAAGTAACACCACTCCAGAGAAAAGCATTGGCTGTCTCCCAGATTAATATGGGGTTATGGTCCATGATTGGGTTAGATGAGGTAAAAATTTCCCACCACTCTTCCAGATATACAGGAAATTGTTGTGCTTGAAATAGATTTGGGCTAAGTAACTAATTAAAAGAATTTGGATCAAGAAATGTGACATGGAATGTGATGTGGATATTTCCAGTTCTTATTCAGGAAACCTTATTGCAAAAAGGTTGAAAGATAATTGAGAAAATAATTTATATGGTGGTGAGAGTTATTTGTGTGAAGATAAAATACAGAGTCCTTTTCATTGAGATGGGGAAGCTGCCAAATAGCTCTTGGTGATAATTCTATGCACAAAATTTTCATAGTGGGCTTCAATACCTTGCCAGATGAAAGCTTTTGCTCAGTTTAAAGTTGGAAAAGAGATTTGAGTCTCCACCAAGGATAATGTGTTAAGCTTGGTAATTAAAGACTGTTTTTCATAAATAATGCCAAAAGCACATTGGGAACAGTGGGCTCATATATTACTGTACTTTAAAGAAATCAAGGACCTAATAACATTCCCGACAGGATCGCACACACACGCACGCACACATACAAACACATACACACGCGTCCACCAACATCAGGACATGAAATGAGATTCCCTAGTTTTTCTAACGAAATATTGTTAAATACTAATAAAGGAGAGTATGCCTGTCAATAATGACAGGTTTAAAACATATGATAAAAGCCTTCAGTTCCAGAACCCAGTGCTACTCAAAGTGTGGTCCGTGGTCCGGTGCTGGTCCATGACCAGACCGTGAGCTAAATAATACAGAAATTGAGAGTAAGCATTTAGAAACCGTTATAGCAATAAGAGAGCGACCGTTGAGTGTCACCATTTAAAAATGAGCTTGCATTTTCCATTTCCTTATTATTTCACTTTCCTATTTCAAATCTGTGGTGTTGTATAAATGCGCTGGTTCACAGCATTAAAAAATACTCTTCACAATTTGAGAAACCCCGACATTAACTATACTTTGAAGAATCTCAATGCCTATTACTTGAATGCAAGTTATCTTTCCTGTTTTAAGAAGGTATAAGATTTATCCTTCATTTCAGGAGGAAAGCCAGACACACATTTGAATCTGGCCAATGTTGCCCTTACCAATCTTATGGCTCTCTCCCCCTCATGTATTCTAATCCCATGCCCTTCTCTCTGTCCCTCACCCGTACCGAGATCCTTCCAGACTTTGAGTCTTTACCCTTATTCTTCCCTGGAATGCATTTCCTTCTCTTCCTCCAACAAGTTTATCTTTGCGATGAATGCCTTAGCTTAAATGTCACCTCTTTAGGCTGAGGCTTCCATAATTCTAAGAGACAAATAAAGTCCTTCCAAGACACCCTTAATTATTCTTTTCATGCCACTCTCATGGCTGCTATGTGTTTTTAAATTATTTATTATCTATTTTTCCATAGTAGACGGTTGACTCAATAAGAGCCAGAAACTTGCCTATTTTTTTTTTTTCACCGCTGTGTGCCTAAAGCCTAGAGCAATGTATAACACGTTGGCATATGGGTTCGTCGAAGGACTGAATCGAAGGTCTGAATATCTATATTCCCTTAATAAAGGGTAAGCCCCTCAAGGATAACTTTTATTTTATTTATTTATGTGTTCTTGACATTGTAGCACAGTACTTCGCATAGATGAGCTACTATGAAAAAGTGTCTTGTGAAGAAATTTATGAATAAATCTATGGTCCTAATGGGACCATCTGGCTGGGTGTCCCATGTGCACTAAGACTCGTGTATTTGCAGCTACGTTCATCACCTTCCTCTGTGGGTCTCAGTTTCCATCACCATTCACTGAGGCTCCCAAGCAAGGAAACAGTGCCATACTTGATTCTGTCTCACTCTTGTTCCTGATCATCAGAAGAAAGAAAATTGAAACCAACTTAAAATTCCAATATTTTTTTAATGTCTGATTATATTCTTACTTTTGTTCTTCAGGACTCTTTCTTCCCTTCCTTCCCTCCTTCCCTCCTCTTTTTTTCTTTTTGATGTAGACAGATTTACGATATTTTTCTTTATGACTCATGCTTTTCACGTCTTCTTTAGAAAGTTCTATGTGTTTAGCAGTCCTACATATTTCCTGTAGCAGACCCTGGAACTTGGCCTAGCTACCTCAATTTTTCTTACTGGTTCTCCATGCTCACTTCTCTGCCTGTATGAGCTTTGCTTCCAAAGACTCCCACTTGCAACTTTCCTCAGAGAACTGCCCTGGGGTTATTGGAGATGCTTCTACGCTGTGTTCAGAAAGCCAATGGTCCCTGGAACTTTCTATCTTCCTGCGGGCAGCATGAGGCCAGTGACCACTTCCTATGGGACTAGAAGATCCTAGCTCCCTTGCCTTGAGGCAGAATGAACTCTGAGGCATAGTGTATTCTCCAGGGCTCTCCTAGGGACCCCGCTAAAGCTGAGACCGCACCTGAGGCTGGTATGACTTCGACATTTCACTAGAAGAACCTCAGTGCATTAAGGAACTACCAACATATAGTCACCTCTTCCTCTAACCAACAGCATATGAAGAGTATAGCTTTTACTATTTCTTAAGAATATAACGCTGTGGGGTGGAAGGAACCAAATAACAAATTGTAAGTTGAAGCTTCCCATGTACCCGTGTTTCATGAGGCAACTCATTAGAGCCCCTGCAAGCTTGAGAGAGGAGGTAAGCTGCCATTGGTGAGGCAGGTAGGGTTTGAGGAAAGAAAGAAGAGTGTCTGGACAATGGATGTGGCCTACGGAGCTGCACGGGAGAATTGAGATGAAAGGAAGACACCGAGTAATACCTTATGGAGACAAAGAGAAGCTTATAACCCACACACATATATATCTTTACCTACCTGCAAAAGTGTTTGAGTCTGCATAGAGAACTTGATCTGACGTAAGAAATAGAATCTAAAGTCAGTGTATATGGTACGTATTATTAAAATATAAATAATAAAACACTAAGTCACACTCATTGTGGGAGGAGGATGATGCCCATGAAAAGCACAGAAGAACTGAAACCTGCAAATGGAAGAACAGATTCGTGTCTCTCATCGAATGTTCGGGCTCGGAGAGAAGCATATTGAGCGGATGGTAAGCAGAGTAGTGACATTTTTAAAGTTGTTCCTTTTCTCTTTCATACTTTGTTTCACTCTTTATGAAGCAATGGCATGTAAATTTAAGAGGGTTAAATGAAATGTTTATATGCCATTATATTATATTAGTATATCGAGGCGATTCCACTGTAAAAAAACCCAAAAAAGTCAAATGGGTTGGCAAAATGGTTGGGGAACATAAAGGATCACCCAAAAGAGTTAATGGAAGCAATGGAAGGAGAGGAAGGTCTTCATATGTCCACCAGAATTACCCTTCCTGGGAGGGCTATTAAGACAACCATGAAGGAAATAAAAGTTTTTCCTTGTTCAATGACTGCGAGGTCTACAGTTGCTTCTTAATTAGAGGAACCCATTTAATTAATTTTTTCATTAAGAATTTTTAGCAATGGGAAAAAACTTGCACACATACAGGAAATGGATAATTATTTTAGCATTTGGTGGCCTTTTATTAAATATTCTGAAAAATATAAACTCTGTAGATGCCAAATTTTGCAACATGATCTTCTTCAGTCTGTTACTATACAGAAGTAAGCAGCTGAGTGGAAAGAAAAGCAAAGTTTCTCTGCTCCGAAGAAAGATGGCTTTTATTTATCTGGCCTCCCCTGCTGCTCCTCTCATTGCTATTTTAGAAAGATTACACTTGTAAAAAAGTTTGCTTGCGGTACAGTCTTAGACCAGGCTTATTAATAGATGCCCCCTTTTATTTATTTATTTATTTTTTAAAATTTTTTTTCAATGTTTTTTTTATTTTTATTTTTGGGACAGAGAGAGACCGAGCATGAACGGGGGAGGGGCAGAGAGAGAGAGGGAGACACAGAATCGGAAACAGGCTCCAGGCTCTGAGCCATCAGCCCAGAGCCTGACGCAGGGCTCGAACTCCCGGACCGCGAGATCGTGGCTGAAGTCGGACGCTTAACCGACTGCGCCACCCAGGTGCCCTGATGCCCCCTTTTAAAAAAAGGACCCAAATGAGTCAACTTGATGAAAATAAAAACACAATGCAGTTCAGTTTGATATGTGTTTATCAGAAATCAATACCTCTGTACCGTGGATTAAAATTTCGTCATCTGTGTTTCTGTCTAGAAACCCAGTGGTCATTTTTTTTTTTTTTTCCTAACAGAGGATAAAAATACACAAAAATTATTACTGAACAGGAGACCCAACATAAAGTTCTATAATTGGAACAAAAAGCAGAATTTTTTTTTCACTTCTCGTCAAACCCAGGGACATGAAAAGATGAAGCCTGTAGGCATCAGATAGGAAGAGACTGGCTGCTGGCTTTGGAAGCTCGGGTCGGTCTAACCTTGTCCCTTACTAAGAGTGGGAACTCAGGCCAGGAATGCGATGTCTCTGAGCCTCGTCTGCAGAAGGGGGATGATGCTATGTTCATGAACTGGTGGTTAAAGACTTGATATATGCCGAGCACTTGGGAGTATCTGGCCTGTATACCTTTGATTTAGATTAGCTATTGTGAGTGCTATCACTTGACACAGTACTTTCCTTGTCAGACGTCTGTCTCCCCACCATTAAAACAAGTAGACTGAGCAAGACTCACGCTTCCTAAAGAGCAGGGCGCAAACTCCTGGTCTTAAAGCCAAGACCATGTAAGGCGTTACAGGACACGATACCGAATGCATTTGAGTCTCGACAAGAAAATTATATTCCCATTGCAAATCTCATCCAGATTTTCTCATCAAGTCAAAAAGAACATCATCGTTTGGCGCCGGAATGGCTTAAGAATGCTTATTATTTGAGAGGAAAAACAAGACTGAACACCCTTCACAGGCAGTGATAAGATTTTGGTACCACGCGCCATTTTTTATCACATTTATTTTTAAGGTTACCTTCTGTTTATGACAGTTGATACTAGTTTTAATTTATAATAAAATCAAAGACTTTTCGGGCCGCCTGGGTGGCGCAGTCGGTTAAGCGTCCGACTTCAGCCAGGTCACGATCTCGAGGTCCGCGAGTTCGAGCCCCGCATCAGGCTCTGGGCTGATGGCTCGGAGCCTGGAGCCTGTTTCCGATTCTGTGTCTCCCTCTCTCTCTGCCCCTCCCCCGTTCATGCTCTGTGTCTCTCTGTCCCAAAAAATAAAAATAAATAAACGTTGAAAAAAAACAAAAAAAAAATCAAAGACTTTTCTTAAAATTTTTTTTAATGTTTATTTATTCTTGATAGAGTCTGACCAGGTGACAGGGAGAGAGAGAGGAGACACAGAACCCGAAGCAGGGTCCAAGCTCCCAGCTGTCAGCAAAGAGCCCCACGTGGGACTAGAACTCATGAACTGCGAGATCATGACCTGAGCTGAAGTCGGACGCTTAACCGACGGAAGCACTTGGGTGCCCCCCGAAAGTTTTCTTTTAAAAGCTGTATTTCAGTAACAATTGTTGAGAAAGGAAGGCTTGGGCAAGCCGTCTTTTGACCCCCACTCAGTCACATAAGAATGGAGCTTGGACCTGGAATGCATCCCTACCAAGAGGTGTAAGGAGTCCTCCAAGCCAGGGCAGGGCTTACCACTTTGTGTGGTAACTTCTTTCCTCGTTTCAGACTCAGGGGTGTGCTTTTGTTCTGGCGAAGAGTGTGTGTGAATGGCACCTGGCTAACGCCACTGCTCTCCGGATTTCAGGCAGGACTGGGATGTGGTCCTTCATCCTGTGAGGCGAGAGGAGTGCATCTAGGCCAGCTACTCTCTGTTGTTACCAGAAGGGTCTCACTGGCTACAGGGGACCAGTGCCCCTGACAGAAACTGATTGCGCTCTGCCTTTTCTCGATGGGAGCAAAGCATTGGTCCATCTGGTACCTAAATGTGTTGGGCTTTTCCTTGTTGACCCTGACACCAAAATGCAGTGGGGAAAACTGCTCAGACTTCTATTCCTGGTGATAGATGACAGTTGTCAGCTGCCTAACAAAAATAATGAGCGATTTAAAGAAAAATAAAAGAGTACAGACACTTACGCAAATGTACCAAAAATCTGGACCCTAGGTTCTAAAGATTAAAGTTTAGAAATGCTGGATTGACCTTAAATTCTAAATTTCTTAAGGAAGAGCTAATTCTGGCTGGTGTCTATCAGCAAGACTGCCTTTAGGGTCAATGAATTCTGATAGCTCTATTTCACCGGTCCTGAACTTGGTTGGGGTGGTGGTGTTGCTTTGCTGAGATCAGACAGCTAGAGAGCAGCTCAGAGATCTTAGAGGAAAAGAAGGTAACTCTATTTACTGGTGCTTAAAGAAAAAAAAAAAGAAAAGAAAAACTAATACACCCCCCCCCACACACACACACATACAGAGATAAATACAAGAAGCTCAGTGACTGTACAAGTTCATGTACCATGAAGGACCATGAAGGAAAAGTGGATCAGACACCTCACCCCTCTCTTTATTTATGTTTTTATTGTGGAAACATACATAAAACTTCCCATTTTAACCATGTTTAAGTGTACAGTTCAGCAGCATTAAGTGATTCACAGCGTTATCAAATCATCACCGCTGTCCATCTCCAGAACTCTCCATCATCCCAACAGAAATTCTGTGTATCTGTTAAACAGCGACTTTCAATCACCACTTCTCTTTAACCCCTCGTCACCTCTGTTCTACTTTCTGTCTCCGTGAATTAGCCTATTCTAGATATCTTATAAAAGTAGAATCATGTATCATTCGTCCATTTCTCTCTGACTTTCGCTGAGTGTGTTTCCTTCCAGGTTTGTTGATGTTAGAACATGTATCAGAATTTCATTCCTTTTTATGGCCAAGTAATATTCTATTGTGTGTATATTGCACACTTTGTTTACCCATCCCTCTGCTGATGAACATCTGGGTTGTTTCTACCTTTTGGCTACTGTGAATAAGGTTACTATGAACACTCCCTCTTCTATTTAATATTCCACTCAGACAAAGTGTTCTTTCTTCTTTTCTTTTTTCTTTTCTTCTTTTCTTTTCTTTTCTTCTTTTCTTTCTTTTAGAACTTGCCCTTGAGGATTGCCTAAGTTTCCTATTGCTGCTATAACAAATTACCATAAATTTAGCGGCTTAAAACAACACAATTTGTTATCTTACTGTTCTGAAGTTCCAAGTCAGTCTTGCTAGGTTTAAAATCAAGGTGTTGGCAAGGCTGGTTCTTTCTGAAGGTCTAGAAAAGAACCTATTTCCATGACATTTTCTTATTTTTTCTTATTTTTTTAATGGATGTTTATTTTTGAGAGAGAGAGAGAGAGACCATGAGTGGAGGAGGGGCAGAGAGGGAGACACGGAATCCGAAGCAGGTCCAGGTTCAGAGCTGTTAGCACAGAGCCTGACGTGGGGCTTGAACCCACAAACCATGAGATCATGACCTGAGCTGGAGTCGGACACTTAACCTACTGAGCCACCCAGGTGCCCCTGTGCCATTTTCAACTTGGAGAGGCTGCCTGCATTCCATGGTCATGGACCTTTCTTGCATCTTCTAAGTGGCTCACTCCAACCTCTGACCCTTCTGTCTCCCTCCTCCTTTATAATTACTTTGGGCCCGCAGGAGAATCCAGAATAAT
Source organism: Prionailurus bengalensis (assembly GCF_016509475.1). Classification (NCBI taxonomy): domain Eukaryota; kingdom Metazoa; phylum Chordata; class Mammalia; order Carnivora; family Felidae; genus Prionailurus; species Prionailurus bengalensis. Next base: position 37,935,831 of record NC_057348.1, on the reverse strand, counting down.
CTCACCATCTCAAGGTCCATAATCACATCTGCAAAATCTCTTTTACCACGTAAGGCAACATATTCACACGTTCTAAGGATTATGACATGAACTTCTCTGGGGAGTCATCATCCAACTTATTTCAATGACTTTGACCACTGGCAAAATGGCAGAAGGGATCCAGAGGGGGTAGGCTCAGTGACATACTATTACTTACTTAGGATGAGCCTAACATACTAACTCTCCCTTGCACGAACCAACTGATTTCAGAATCCTTCAGGCACTGCGAAGCAGTGTTAGAAAGAGGGTAGGAGGCTCCATTCAGTAAAGCTCCCGAAAGTGGCTCAGCAGAGGCACAGGCTGGGATTAGCAGTGTCTATACCTGGTTGAAGCTTTAAAGTGACCATTATGTCCACAATCTCTTATCCACAATTTCAAAATACAACACTTGGAAAACTAAAAAAAAAAATAAATAAATTTCTTATTTCCATTGAAGTCAAAAACATGACCAGACATGAGCTAACATAAGGTGATCTGTAGATTTCGTTTATCCTATATGGTGTGAACATTCTTACATTTTACTCAGGAAATACTGAGGTGTTTGCTTATGGCATGCTGCTCAGAGCCTCAGATCCCGAGGTTTTTGTTACGTGATGGATGGTATTTGCATCTTTGTATCTTTCTGAAATCCAAACAGTTCTGAATTCTGAAATGTATTTGCCCTGAAAGATTTTGAATAAAGGACTGTGGACTTGTATTTTCCATTAATATTTTACAGTCAGTTCTGAGACACACAATGTGTTAAATTATTTAATCTGTGAAGGCTTGAGACCCAGCCCAAACTACTTTAAGCATAATAACAGTAACAACAGTAATAAAGGAGTTTGATTGGCTCTTGCGACTTGAAAATGCACTTCAGCTAGGGTGGGTCCCAGCCCCCCAAATGGCTTTTTGGGGGCTCCTTCTTTAGGTCTGTTGGCTTTATTGTTGGGGATAGCTTGTACCACATGTCAGGAAGGGTGGCTACCCCAATTTCACTTCCTTATGGCTTATGATCGAAAAGGAAAGTATGCTTCCCCTCAAATGTCATATATCGAATTTCAGGAAGAATCGAATGCACTGGGTTGCATGTTTATCCGTAAACCTATCTAGGGTGACCTGGTTCTCTGGCCAGGATGGGCTACATGTGCCACATGGCTGCTGTGACATAGGGAAGAGTTATGTGGGTTATACTATGACCAGGACTTCAGGGAATGGGGAAAAGGCATAATCAAATGCAAAAGTGAGATAGTGCTATACAGAGAAAGAGAAGAGGTGCTGGGAAGGCAAGAAAAGCAAACATATGAATATCACTACGTTCTCTACTTCACCATATAGTATCTTGGAAGGTTTACTTTGCACCAAATATAGGTTTCCTGAAGCAAAGTACTCTATTTAAAAAAAAATAATTTATTCAAATGTAGGCATTTTTGTATCTTGCTCTGAACTCATCATGACCAACTTTATCAGAAAACTTGTTACTTCCTAAGGTTTTCCTTGGCAACCATATTGATAGATATCTGATCTAAGATGTACCAATTAGATTCTTTCTGCTGGAATTGGGAGTGGGACGGAGAGACAAGTGCACCTCTTGGCTAGCCTCTTGAAGGGAGAACGTATTCTCAGAAGCTCTGGACTGGTCTTTTTTCCTCCAGATGCACAGAAAAGTTGAGAAAGTTCATGTGCCCAGAGAAAAGATTCAAGCAGAAAAGAGGAAAAAAATAGGAGAAAAGAGAAGGCTGCGAGGGTTCTTGTTGGGCATCTAGTTCCTTATTCTGGTCCCTTCCAGAAGGTTGGTCTTTGCTCCCGTTGGAAATCATGAAGACATCATGCATTCTTAAAACAATCCCCTTTACTGCTTAAGCTAGTGCAGCTTGAGTGGGTTCCTGCCCCTGATAATAAAAGACTCTTAATTAAGCTAATTCATTGGAGTTTCTTAGTTCTGAAATATTCTGGAAATAAAAATGATGGAAGTACCATATGTATATCCAAACAGAAGTCAACTCTTAATCACAAGTATCCAGTTGTATAACAGGAGGATGTTTGCTGTAACAGCTATCTAATTCAATATAATGTCATTGGGAGTTCACCACAAGACAAGATATTTAAGGAGATTCCTTTTTTAAAAAAAAAATTTCTTTAACGTTTATTTATTTTTGAGACAGAGACAGCATGAACGGTGGAAGGGTAGAGAGAGAGGGAGACACAGAATCGGAAGCAGGCTCCAGGCTCTGAGCCATCAGCCCAGAGCCCGATGAGGGGCTCAAACCCACAGACCGCGAGATCGTGACCTGAGCTGAAGTCGGACGCTTAACCGACTGAGCCACCCAGGCGCCCCGAGATTCCTTTTTATTTTAACGACCAATTTAGAAAAAGAATCTTACCTTCTGGTCAGACGTATACTAACTACAGGGTAATTTTGATGCTAACTAACTAGATGGATGACAACTAACTAAGTAACTAACTAATCTCACTGTTGAAGTGATCACATCAATCCTTCTAATCCCACCGCATTACAAGTCACCTGAGAAATGCAACTTGCAAAAAGTAACAATACATTTTGCTACTCAGTACACTGCACTCAGAATCCTGGTCGGGGCTGTGTGTGATCTTCCTGGTCAAAACTTGAGGCTAGTAGAAAAACTCAATACAATAATAAAAGAGAAGATCTGTCCTTATGATAACAGAGCCCCAAAGGGTAAATTTATTACCAACGCACCCACATAGCTGCAGAGAGAGGAGCAAAAGGAGGTTTAAAATGAAACCAAGAGCTTACAGAGATTTTTATTTATGCAACATGCTTTTGCAATTAATTTATTGCATGCGTGCTTTCAAAATGCTGACAAATGGATTGATACGATAGCAGATTTTGTTTTGTGGCTTATTTACCCCCTAAAATTACATCATGCAGTGGGAAGGGCGTTAACTCTTTTAGACCACTACAAAACCATTTAGGGCACTACGGTGCAGAAAGTATGAGAAGTAATGATTCAAGGGAAGACTTCTGAAGCCTCTTTATAAACCTGGGGACTTTACTAGACTACAAAAATCACAGGGGCACCTGGGTGGTGCAGTCGGTTAAGCGTCCGACTTCAGCCAGGTCACAATCTCGCGGTCCGTGAGTTCGAGCCCCGCGTCAGGCTCTGGGCTGATGGCTCAGAGCCTGGAGCCTGTTTCCGATTCTGTGTCTCCCTCTCTCTCTGCCCCTTCCCCGTTCATGCTCTGTCTCTCTCTGTCCCAAAAATAAATAAACGTTGAAAAAAAAAATTAAAAAAAAAATCACAAAGACAAGGGATTAGGAAACCCTCAAATAAAGAAGAGTTAGCACTTGGCATGTATGAGGAATTATGCTAAAATTACTGGGTCGTGGAGTGCGCATGTCAGTGAAAAGTGTAGGGTAGGACAGTAGATCTCAGCATGTGGTCATCAGACCAGCAGCCTGAGGCGGCACCCAGAGGACTTGTTAGGAATGTGTATTCTCAGTCCACACTCAGACCTACTGAATCCACAATTCTGGACCCCCAAAGCTGTGTGGTACCAAGCTGTTCAGTTGATTTTAATGTGGATCAAAGGTTCAGACCCAGTTGAGTAGAGGTGAAGAGTAAGGATTTTGAACTTGAGCATATGTAGGCTCAAATCAGTTTTCCCTCCTATGGACTATGTAATTTTGAGCATTTACATGATATTTGAATATGTGAAATTTCCTCATCTGTGACATGTGAAAAAGATGACCTTTTCACACCCACGTAGGGATTACATTTATGTTATTTATGAATGGGCTTGTCAAAGTGCCTGATACATTCAATTAGTGTACTGTGTTCGTGGCCCCATTATACAGAGGCAATGTGTAGTGAACGCAGGCCATGAACCTGGTTTGGCTAAGCCCACCATCTGCACTGTAATCAGATGGATCCATGCATGCTTTATAACACTGATTCCTTCTCCTAGTGTTGAAATACTGTTTCCTCTTGCAACTCCACAAGAATCGTCTTAATGGGTTAATTCATCCTCTCCACTTACAAAAGAAATACATACCTTTTGTATATTCTCAGTCCAATGTAGGAGACAGAAAGACACAGAGAAGGAACTCTCAGAAAAAGTCATCATAATTTCATGACTCATAAACAACCGCTACTATATTTCGGTGTATGGATTTCCAACCCATCTTTCATTATAAAATCTTTTTTTTTTCCTGTTGTATCTTAAATGTTGGGTTTTTTTCCACTTAAAATATTAATAATTAAGAGCCCCCCTTTCATCTTGGTAAATGCATCTAAGAATTAGAAAGCAATTTGAGCTACATGAGTTATTTGAGCACACATGCCATAAAGAGAAAGTAGTATGTCTCCAAAATTTTGAGTGTAACTAACTAGGCATTATATTTGCTCTCTCTCTCTCTTTTTAAAATTTTTAATGTTCATTATTTTGTTTTTGAGAGAGAGAGCAAGAGAGAGAACGCACGACTCAGGGAGGGGCAGAGAGAGAGGGAGACACAGAACAGAGGCAGGCTCCAGGCTCTGAGCTGTCAGCACAGAGACCGATGCGGGGCTCCAACTCACAAACTGCGAGATCATAACCTGAGCCAAAGTCAGACGCTTAACTGACTGAGCCACCCAGGCGCCCAGGTGCCCCTGTATTTGCTCTCTTAATATCCATAATATCTTCCATTATGTTTCACTCAGGTGGTCTGAATGTTGTCAACCCCAGGCCCTAATTTGTTTAAACCAATGAAAGTCATCCTATTTTCCTGGTCATATGATTGGTTTAGAGAAATGCACTACACCTTTCCCATTCCCTTAGCTAAATAGTTGGCTCTTGAGCGAATATAGGATTCAAATTAGTCCATTCATAGGAAAGGTATGAACTTCTGTTTGACAGAGAAATGCTTCCCCTATGGACTTAAATGAAGAAACACATAGCCAGGAGATGTTGATAGTCATCATGTGACTAGGAAGACAGTCGAGTTAGAGTAAAACTGACCCCTTAGAAAGCTGGCTTGGGTAATGAGAAGATGAACCTCATAGAGTCGGGATTGAATTAGTCCTGAAGCCTACAATACCACCAACTAGTTTAGTTACATATTCTAATCCAGTCGTGTTTTCTATTGTTTGCAACCTAAAGTAACTTGTCTTATAGTAAGTGTAGGAATGTTGGAATCGAGAATTTGAGAAGAACCGAAGAGGTCACCTAATCCAAGTTCCTTTTTTTCAGGGCCAGTCTGATTTTACGCCCACACAATAGTCTTCTCTGAATAACTGAAATGATTTAATTCTCTGTGAGCTTTAGCTTCACAATAGGCTCTGGGACCAGGCCTATTGTTTCTGGCCACGAGAGAGTAACTATACCAAAACACTCTTCCTTCTGTACTCAAGTATAAAACTGCACAAAATATATGTAACAACCATTTACAGATGTTGGAAACAAGCACAGAATTAAACTGTGATGCCTGAGAGAAGATAAACAAAAAAGGCAAGATATATAATCACTCTTTTTGCCTTTGAAGAACCTTAGATTGCAGTGCAAGGTAAAGAAACCCAAACAGACTATGGAAATTTTGCTGAACCAAGAAGATAAAGATCAGAGTTTGGGACTGCTGAAGTCACTGGATTATAAGCAGGTGGGTTTTCTGACAAAAGGGCATTGGGCAAAGGAACTTTTAAATCTGGATCCCATTGAACCAGTGGCCACATATGATATATACTCAACAAAACAGCATCCATTATGTCCAGCACAAAGAAAATAATTGCTCATCATAGGAATGGACAGGAAAATATTGCCCATAATGAGGAGAAAAATCAGTTGTTTGAAACAGGCCACGAAATTACAGAAATGACGGAATTGTTGGACAGGTATTTTAAAACAAATATTTCAGATGAGATCGGGTACGTTCAGGGTGGTATGGCCGTAGACTAAAACAAATTTTTCAAGGATTTGAAAGAAGGAAGAAACATAATAAGGGAAGAATAAAGAATACCAGTAAAGTAACAAAAACTACAAAAAAGAACCAATTGTGCCTTGCAGAAATGATATTATAATATCTGAAATGAAAAATTCAGTAATTAGCAAAATGGCAGATTAGATGCTACAGAAGAAAAGATCCATGAATGTGAAGACATATCAATAGCAGCTAGTCAATGAATCCAAGCATAACAAAATGAAACTGCACCTTGATGCACCGTATGAAAATTACTGAAATTCAATGATACAGAAAAAAATCTTAAGAGATGTCAGAGGAAAAAAAAATAAGTACAGGAGGAAAATGATAAGAATTTCTGTGGATTTCTCACTGGAAACAATGCAAACTAGGAGGCTAAGAAATTACATTTTATTTTCTTTTGTTTAATCGTTTATTTATTTTGAGAGAGAGTGAGAGCATGAGCGTGTGCAGGGGAAGAACAGAGAGAAAGTGAGAGAGAGAGAGAATCCCAAGCAGATTCTGCACTGTCAGCAGCAAGGAGTCTGTCTTGGGGCTCAAACTCATGAACTGTGAGATCATGACCTGAGTCGAAATCAGCAGTTGGAATGTTGATGTCAGAAATGACATTTTTAAAGAGCTGAGATGTGGAAAAAGACTTGTGAATCTAGAATTCTGTATTCAGCAAAAATATTCCTAAAAAATGAAATCAAAATAATGTTTTAGAAACACACACACACACACACACACACACACAAAGCTTTATTATAAAGCTTTAAAATTTCTTTGCAAGTAATTAAAAGTCAACTTCTGGTAATGGTAGAAAAGTGAAGAGTTTATGTTTACCTCTTCAGGAAGGAAATAATATGCCATATTTTAAAAACTAATTAACGGCACTACAAAAATTCAAAAGCAGACAGAAAACGGAGGAAAGGTCAATTTCAAATATCACAACTCCAAAAGATAAGAAGTTGAGTTTTTGGTTTTCTGTTCAATAATGTTGCTTAATTCTTTAGCTGGGGAGAAGGCAGGTGGATAAAATGAAGAATAGTGGCTAAAAATCTCAGAGATTATACTTCAGGCCTAGGAAAGAAGCTAAATCTAAATGTGAAATACGAGAATTTTAAGAAACTAAGAAAATATGAGACCCCCATATTTTAGTAACAGAAGTGTATAAGTAACAGAAGACCACAGCATAGGTTGTTGGCAGAATTTAATTCTGTGCAGCTCTAAGACTCAGGTTCCTGTGGCAAGGGACTACTTTCAGCTCCTAGAGCGTTCCCATGTTTCCTTGCTATGTTGTCCCCTCAGTAGGTCCATTCATGTTTTGTATCTCTGTGACTTCATGAAGGGGCCAGTCCCTTTTAAGGGCATATATGATTATGTCAGGCCACCTGGATGATTTCTCTTTTGATGAACTCAAATTCAAATGATTAATAACCTAATCACTGGAACAATAGTCTATCACATACAAAGGTTCTGACCTCATTCAAGGACAGGGGACTATACAGGGCATGCATAGCAGAGGACAGAAATTTGGGGGCCATCTTAGATTTCTGCCTATCGAGGCTATGCATGGAAATTAAAACCATGATAAACTTTTAGTACTTTATTCTAAATAATTATATGTTGGCTCCAGGTAGGTTGGGATAAGTTAAAAGGCATATTATAATCTCTATAGCAAGCACTAAAAAAATCTCAAAGGGATATAACTAAGAAGCTGATAGACCAACTAAAATGGAATACTAAAACAGAACTGATCAACTCAAAAGAAATCAAGGAAGAAGTAACAGAAGACCAAAAAAGAAATGAAACAAATATAAAAACAGAAGTACAAAATGTTAAATCTAAATACAACCAAATCAATAGCTACATTAAATATAAGCAGACTAAATGCTCTAATAAAAAGTCAGAGATTATCAGACTGGATTAAAAAAGAACCAACTTTAACTGTCTATAAGAGATACACTCCTTCAGTCAGAATTAGATGGAAGGAAATTGGACAAAAAGATATGAGTACAAACAATATGTCTGGGGAAACTGGAGAGGATATATTAGTATCAGACAAAATATACCTTGAATCTAGAAGTATTACTAGAGATAGTGTGGGATTGCTCATAATGATCAAAAAGTCAATATATCAGTAAGACTGGGTAGTTAAAATATGATATAAAACGAACATAGCTGATTCCACACTCTTCTCCCAACCCAATTTCCACAGAGCAGCCAAAGTTATTTCTTTAGAATCAAAATCAATTATCAGAGCCAAATAGACTAAAACTCTGACATAATAAAAGAGAATATATCCCTAGAATGTAAGGATGGCTCAGCATTACAGGATCTATCTTTGTAATTAATAGCTTGAATGAGAAAAATGATGTAGTTATCTAGATAGATGCAGAAAAGCCACTTGCCAAAGGCTACCACATACAGTCAACTTGGAATTGAATAGAATTTTCTTTATAGCTCGTGCTTGTATCAAAAGTCTTCACAAAACTATGCACAATAAGCCATTAGCCACATTGCCTTCAAAATGGGAAAAAGACAAAGATGTTTACCTCTACTAACGTTTAACATTGTATTAGATGGGTCAGCCAGCACTCTATACAAAAAGAAAGAGGCGCCCCTGGGTGACTCAGTCGGTTAAGCATCAGACTCTCGAATTCAGCTCAAGTCATGATCTCCTGCATTTGTGAGGCTGCGCTCTGGGTCAGGCTCTGCACTGACAGCAAGGAGACTGCTTGGGATTCTCTCTCTCTCCCTCTCTCTGCCCCTCTCTCACTTGCAGACACTTGTGCATGCATGGGAGCGCTCTCCCTCCCTCCCGCAAAATAATAAAGAAAGTTAAAAAAAGAAGAAAGAAGTAACAGGTGAGGTTTGAAAGGGAGAAATAATTCTATCATTATACATAGATGGCAGGCCATTTTCAAAACTTCAGTAAAGCAAAAGTAAAAGATGCGATTAGTTTTAATACTAAAATTTATTTAGCTCAATCTTCCCCAAATACTTCTATTTCAACATGTGGCACAAGCTATAGTTCAAGTACTCAAGAGTCCTATGTGGCCAGGGGCTATTGCATATGCCAGTGCAGATCAAGATAGTAAATCCAACAGCTTCAAAAGATAAACGATAAAAGCCAGTAAGAAGTACAGCAGGGTTGCTGTTGATGTTATCAACAAATAAAAATTTATTCACTTTTTTACACCAGCAATAATGAACGAGAGAATCAAAATCAAATATGGAATTACGTGTAATGGCCAAAGAACCTATGAAATATTTAAGACCTAATAAAAATAAATCTAGACCTTGTCAAACAAAAGTATAATACTACATTCAGAACTATAAAAGAAGAGGGGCACCTGGGTGGCTCAGTCAGTTAAGCATCTGACTTTGGCTCCGGTCATGATCTCATAGTTCATGGGTTCGAGCCCTGTGTCAGGATCTGAATTGACAGCTCAGAGCCTGGAGCCTGCTTCAGATTCTGTGTCTCCTCTTCTGTCTGAGTCTCCCTGGCTTGTAATCTATCTCTTTCTCTCTCAAAAATAAATAACTATTAAAAAAATTAAAAATATAAAAGAAAAACTGAATAAACAAAGAGACTGTTCTTCACAATTTAATATTTATCTAGTTAATTTTTTTTTTGAGAGAGAGTGGGGGGGGTGGAGAAGGAGGGAGAGAGAGAACCTTAAGAAGGGTCCACCCTCAGAGCAGGGCCCAATGCAGGGCTCGATGTCACGACCACGAGATCATGACCTGAGCCAAAATCAAGAGTCAGACGCTTAACTAAATGAGCCACCCAGATGCCCCCCTAATTTAATCTTTAAAGTCAATGGAAAGTCAAAAAAATTCCAGCAGGAATTTTTGTTTTAGGAACTCAATAAACGTCGCAAATTTAGGCTCCCAGAAAAGAACAGTAAAGCAAACTACTGGTTACCATGCTGGGAGGGGGTGGGATGGCAAAGAGGTGAAGGGGATTCAGAATTAAAAAAAAAATAGTGAGTAATGGCATGCCTTAAAAACTAAGTTACATTATAAATCTGTATGAGGTTGATACCAAAATAGATCAACCAATGGAACAGAAAGATGAGTTTAGCAAACTTAATATTTGGTTGCCAGCACCATAAATCAATAGAGAAGGTTTATTGGACAATGTTAGGAAAACTAGGTCAGGTAGGAAAGAAAATAAAATTAGACTTCATAATTCTATATGCATAAGTGGACTTCAGATGGATTAAAGACCAAAGTGTCAAAGGTAAACATGTAACATGAGTAGAGAACAATGCAGTTGACAATGAGTACAAAAGTTGACAAATGTGATTATAAAAGAATCAAAACACTTGTTCAAATCAAAGATGTAATAGGCAAAGTTAATATGGGGTTGGCAGTTTGGAAAAAGATGTTTTCAAAGTCAAAAACTGATGAGCCTGATACGTGGATATGCAAGTGGAATTTCTACCAATCAAGAAATAGGAATACCAATGGAAAGACAAGTAAAGGATATGAACAGACAGGCAGTATGCAACTTAAAAACTCAGAAGGTTGACAAACATCCATGGAGATATCCACGTTTATTAATGTTTAGGAATATGACTATTAAAGCAAGAACGAGATACCAATTTGTACCCATCATACTGAGAAGAATTAGCTAAATAATGCAAATTATTCACAGAACTCTGGGATATAGAAGCTCTCAGACACTTTTGAAGATATAAACAAGGGGAACCTTTCTCTGGGGGCAATCTGGAGTTGCTGGTTAAATGAAATATATTTATACCCTATAATAGATATATGTACTAGAGAGAGTCTCACACAGGTTCAGAAAGGAACATGTACAAAGATGTTCCTCCTGGTTTTATTTTTTTTTCCTCTTGGTTTTCCTGTAGTGGGTGTTGGTAGCAATCTATGTGTTCATTTCTTGGTTAAAGGACGGGAAAACTATAGGGGTTCATGCTTTGGAATACTCTGAGGCCATGAGAAGCAAACAGCCACGGACACACAAACTGGCATGTATTAAGAAAATAGGGTTGGGGCGCTTGGGTGGCTCGGTTGGTTGAGCGTCCGACTTCGGCTCAGGTCACGATCTCGGGTCCTTGAGTTCGAGCCCCGCGTCGGGCTCTGTGCTGACGTCTCAGAGCCTGGAGCCTGCTTCAGATTCTGTGTCTCCCTCTCTCTCTGACCCTCCCCCGTTCATGCTCTGTCTCTCTCTGTCTAAAAAATAAATAAACGTTAAAAAGAAACTAAACAAAAAAAAGGAAATAGGGTTGACTCAAGAGAAAGCCTAAAGGAGTTATGTAATTCAGTGCAATATGTGCATCAAGAATACGTGTAAAAAAATGCATGCTTTCGAAGGCATTACACTAATAAAAAGACGCATCAAATGGGTAAGAATGATTACCTGCCGTGGAGGGCAGGATGAGTTCTGTGAATACATGGAAACATACATGAAGAAAAAGGGCACTCACGTAGGCCAACATGGCGCAGCGTGATGGTGTGGTGTGTGATGGTACTCCCAGGGTACAGGTGGAAATCCAAATCAGATTTTATCAATGACAACCGTCAAACGACTTCCCTAGGTGCTGCAAGTCAAATACCAACACTAACCTGGCTATTGGAACCCCAGTGCCTAGAACAATGACTGAACGATGACTAGAACAATGACTGAAATAAGGTAATCACTCTATGACCATGTGTTGTATGTAAAGAGTGAGGGGACGCCTAAACTTCCTTAGGCTCTTAACATATTTAAACGTCTTCTTCCACGAGCCCATTTGGAAAAGCCAGAAACTGCTTGCTTGCCGTTTTTGTGTCCCCAGAAGGTAGGACCGCTCATACCAAGTCTGTGAATGGCTTTTTCAGCAATGCAATAATGTAAGTAAATTTATGCAGGACGACAATAGGTTCAGAGAGAAAAATCTCAAACTTAAAAATATTAATTAATGTTCAAAAATGTTACAGGATGATAATCACAGTCACTGTTATCTATTCATTTAAAGGAGTTTTCAAAGGCATCTCTACTTGGCAACACGTTATGCCCTCTGCTCCATGAAAGCTTGAGAAATGCTTTGCATTACCAAGCACGTTGGAAAATCATGATATGTAATTTCTTTAAAAATATTCTATAATTCTTACTTTTCTACCAGTTAAGTCTGGCTTTCCACCAGTTGGGTCTAAATTAGATTTTACTGTATTTGGCAGTTCCTTAGTATTATATAAATCACTCTCTTATTAACACCCTCTCACCACTAATTAGTTAAGGGACTGTAACCATTGCACACATGTAACTCCCACTACCTTCATGAGGATTAAACATTCATACCTTAGGGCAAAACTGGCATTTAACAAGAGAAATTGTTTCGTGTGAATTAACCTTGAGGATGGGAAATAAATAATCCAGGAGGTACATGAAGATTCCTGAGTGTCCTCATTGGGGATTCCATAATCATAGAGTGGCCCAAATAACGGTGGCATATTGAGAAATTTAAACAACCCTGACTGATGCAGACTGGTGTACTGTCTGTGCTATTTATGTTAAATTTTTCAAGTGCCAAATATTTAAAGAGTATCTCCTTGGATATAAATAAGGAAGTATGCAGCCCCCAAAACCGCTGCCAGCCATTTTGGGACTACTCGTGGCGAAGATAATAAGAATTCAAAACAGGAAAAACCAGCCAGGGAATAGAGCAAAGGCGAAATGGATAAAGAATGGTCCTGGTCTTAGTATGTGGACACTCAGTGTAACCTCTAGAGATTTCTCATCGGAGAGACCACTAAAATCCCTTTATGCTTTAAGCCAGTTCAAACTATAGCAATTGCTTGTCATTGAAAAACATCCTACCTGATGACAAAGTTAATATTATGGAGTTCTTGTGCCAAAGACACTTAATGGAATTGTCTCCCCAGCTCAGACTGGCTTCTGTTTTTCTGTAAGTGCTCTATTGCTTATTCACTGGGATGGGGACAACTTGGCAGTTATCTTCTCTGCCTGCATTTGCGGGGCCTATGATTGTGCAACTGAAGCAACATAGAACAATTTCGAATTATGACCAAAAGAAAGATGTACTATGTTGTTTACTCTAATTGGTAAAACGGGGAGCTGTCTGTCTCCCGATTTTGTGCCGTGTAGATAGAAGAGATACAAGAACTTTGTCTCAAGGGAGAGTGAACAATGAACCAGAACATACGTGCAAGGAGAGAAAAATCAAACAGAGAAGGGACTTCTAGATCCGTGGGTCCATCTACCCTGCTGTCAAAGCCCATTTTGATCTTGCTCCTAATTTCTACGCAATCCCTTTTTGCAAGCAAAGAAGAATGTAAATGAAAATAATTTTGTTAACTTTATAGGCTTGTTCAGGGCAGACATCAATTGTGTTGACAAGTTTTTCATGTTGTGCTGGTTGTTTAAAGTGAATACTTACGTGATGTCATGAGTTATAACTTGGGCATATTAAAAATATATTTCCAAAATGGAGACTGTACTTTATAAAAAGCCTTCTAAAATATTGTTTAATACTTAATATGATATTTATTGAAACTTTCTATTGTATTAAGTATTCTTTGAAATTAAATAACTTGTAGTGGTGGCATGGCCACCATTGCCCAGTATGTAACTATTACTCTACTGTTAGTTGTTCAGAGGTTGTTTCCATCTTTAACCATTATGTTTCCACAAGGAATATTTCCTAAAAGTCTATGTCCAAATTTCTGAAAATTTCCTCAGAAAAAGACTGTAAAAAGTGATTGTGATATAAGGCAGGGCTATTTTTAAGGTTTATAATAAATATTGCCAACAGCTTTGTAAAGAGTTATTGCCCTTCCCATGGAAATGAGCAAGACTGCCTTTCTTGCTGTGCCAAGTCATGGGTTGTATATTTTCATTAAAAAAATTCTTTACTGAAAGAATGACATCACCAAGATGGGAACATCTTGTCTTCCTGACTGTGTTCCACCTCATAAGAAGAACATGTCAATAGTATTCATGGACAAGGGGCGCCTGGGTGGCTCAGTCGGTTAAGCGTCCGACTTTGGCTCAGGTCATGATCTCATGGTTCATGAGTTCGAGCCCCGCGTCGGGCTCTGTGCTGACAGCTCAGAGCCTGGAGCTTGCTTCGGATTCTGTGTCTCCCTCTCTCTCTGCCCCTCCCCCACTCACGCTCTGTATCTCTCTCTCTCTCAAAAATAAACACTTAAAAAATTAAAAAAAAAATAGTATTCATGGACAAGATACAAGTGAGAAAATCGTAGAACACAAGGGTGACGGTGAAGTACCCGTCCAGTACCACAGAGATCAAAACAGACTGCATTGAAAGAAGATGACGGGTCTTAACTTATTACAGTAATTGTTTGACAATATATGTAAGTCAGACCACTATGCTGTTTACCTTAAACTTATACAGTGATGTATATCAATTATATCTCAATAAAACTGGGGAAAAAGTGAAAAGGAATCTGTGAGGGTGGACCTTAATGCAATATGACTAGTGTGAAAACTGGGGAGAGGAGTAGAGGGAGAGAGACAGAGAGAGAGAGAGAGAGAGAGAGAGAGAGAGAGAATCTTAAGCACACTTAGCGTGCTCAGTGTGGAGCCTGATGCAGAGCTAAATCTCATGACCTGAGCCGAAATCAAGAGTTGGACCCTCAACCAACTCAGCCATGCAGGTGTCTCAGTGTTTTTGTAAGAAGAACAAAGAGACACATACCAAAAGACACCAATGGCATGTGTCCACAGTAGGAGGAACCATATGAAGAGGCAGGAAGAGGACAACCACTTGTAGCTGAGGAGAATGGCCTCAGAGGAAACCAACCCTGCTCACACCTTGATCTTGGACTTCCAGCCCCCAGAACGTGAGAAAATAAATTTCTGTTGTTTAAGCCAAATATACACAAACATTTTCTTTTTCTTTTCTTTTTTTTTTCAACGTTTCTTTTACTTTGAGAGAGAGGAAGAGAATGAGCAAGTGGGGTAGGGGCAGAGAGAGAGGGAGACACAGAATCCCAAGCAGTCTCCAGGCTGTGAGCCATCAGCACAGAGCCCAATGCAGGGCTCGAACCCACAGACCATGAGATCATGACCTCAGCCAAAGTCAGACCCTTAACCAACTGAGCCACCGAGGTGCCTCGGTCTTTTCCTTCTTTTGCTTTCCTTTCTTTCTTTCTTTCTTTCTTTCTTTCTTTCTTTCTTTCTTTCTTTCAACTTATTCCATTATTATTCCTCAGTTAAAGATGCGCTATGTGTAAAGCTTTGTGCTTTGGTGTTCTACAGTGTGGGTATGTATGTTGAGGTATCTGCAAGTATTCTATTTTTGGAAACCATCCTTCATATATTTTTCTAATTCCTCTCACATTTAAAAAATCGGTTCAGGGGCGCCTGGGTGGCGCAGTCAGTTAAGCGTCCGACTTCAGCCAGGTCACGATCTCGCGGTCCGTGAGTTCGAGCCCCGCGTCGGGCTCTGGGCTGATGGCTCAGAGCCTGGAGCCTGTTTCCGATTCTGTGTCTCCCTCTCTCTCTGCCCCTCCCCTGTTCATGCTCTGTCTCTCTCTGTCCCAAAAATAAATAAACGTTGAAAAAAAAAATTAAAAAAAAATCGGTTCAATCCTTCTAGTTCCTTCTGTCTACTTGGTTCCAGTCTTCCCCGTGGACACAGCTCTTTACCTTTTGCATACTGATTCAACAGAATGGGCCAATATTGTTGGAAGAGAGGTACATGAGAGGAATGATCCTCTGAGCCTGGTGAGTCAATGAGTTGGCACCAGATCAACATGGGCTCTGAATCTTTGAGTCAAAGCATGATGCACAAAAGGAGATTGGTATATGGACCTTTTTGTAGGTCAATAAATTTTCCCAGAGGGAAACTCAATATGGCATGTAAGAGTGCATTCACATTCTCAGGTAACTTTTTTTTTTTTTTGACGTATGAAAGTTTTCACAAGAGAACAATGTGAAAAAGTATGCTTCAGTTAAATACGTGTTTGTTCAGTCTTGCCAAAGCTTCTTTATATTTCTGCACAAACGTGTTTTGAATATATTGCATAATCTAAGTATCTCCTTACTTCTTTAAAGCCCAAGGTTAAAACCAGTATCTTCTTTTTAAGTTTATTTTTTTATTAAAAATTTTTTTAATGTTTATTTATTTTTGATGTGGGGGGGACATGAGTGAGAGAGGGACAGAGAGAGAGAGGGAGACACAGAATCTGAAGAAGGCTCCAGGCTCCAAGCTGTCAGCACAGAGCCTGATGCAGGGCTTGAACCCATGAACTGTGAGATCATGACCTGAGTCGAAGTCCGAAGCTTAACTGACTTAGTCACCCAGGCACGCCAAAGTTTATTTTTGTTTATTTTGAGAGAGAGAGAGTGAGTCAGGGAGGGGGAGAAAGAGAGGGAGAGAGAGAATCCACGCTGTTAGCAGAGAGTCTGATGTGGGGCTGAAACTCATGAACCATGAGATTATGACCTGTGCTGAAATCAAGAGTCTGGACGCTTAATCAACTCAGCCCCCCAGGTATCCCCAAACCAGTATCTTTTTTTTTTCAACGTTTTTATTTATTTTTGGGACAGAGAGAGACAGAGCATGAACGGGGGAGGGGCAGAGAGAGAGGAAGACACAGAATCGGAAACAGGCTCCAGGCTCTGAGCCATCAGCCCAGAGCCTGACGCGGGGCTCGAACTCCCGGACCGCGAGATCGTGACCTGGCTGAAGTCGGACGCTTAACCGACTGCGCCACCCAGGCGCCCCAAACCAGTATCTTTTTAATACACATCTTTAAGGCCATTCCACCTTCAGTGCTTCTTTATGAAACACTTATCTATTTACTTATTTACTTGTATCATTTTTAAAAATGGCATACTGAATTCCCAGTATGGGACAGGTACATTTTGGGGTGCTGGGGACATAATGACAAACAAGATTAGACTTCCTGCACACATGGAGTTTGTAGTATAAAAGACACATTTTCACTAACCTGAACAAGTTACAATGATAAGCAAGGACAAGTGCTTGAATGAAGCAAAGCCTCAGAGGTCCATGAGAGAACATGTAATTGAGAGAGATACTGACCTAATTTGGAGGATCAAGGGGAAGACCTTTCCGAGGAAATGTTTCGGCTGGTATCTGAAGAATGAGTAGAAGAAATGGGAAAAAAGAAGTTGAGGTAGGAGGGGAGAGCAGATTACAATCAGAGGAAATAACATTTGCCAGGGCCTGATAGCAGAAAGGAGCATTCCTTCTGTGATATTTTTTTTTAATTTAAAAAATATTTATTTATTTTTGAAGGAGAGAGACAGAGTGTGAGCGGGGGAGGGGCAGAAAGCAAGGGAGACATAGAACCGGAAGCAGGCTCCAGGCTCCAAGCTGTCAGCACAGAGCCTGACATGGGGCTCAAACTCACAAACTGCAAGATCATGACCCCAGCTGGAGATGGATGCTTAACCAACTGAGCCACCCAGGCGCCCTCCTTGTGATTCTTTATATTATTTATTAACTTATTCATACAGCAAGTGTTAATTGAGTACCTATTATGTGCTGAGGCTGGGGCTCTGCAAATACAGCAGTGGACGAGATGAAGTTTATGCCCTTATGAAGCTTACATTTAGATGGAATAGACAAAACAAACCAAACGAAAAAAAGTGAATAATTGTCATAATTTCTGCCAAAGAGTGCTAAAAAGAAAATAGAGCATTTGGGAAAGCACAAAGTCCATTGTATGAGGATTTATTATCATGTAATTTTAATTAAACTGGGACTGTACAAGGGATTTGAAATTAATGACCTCAGGATCTCTTGAAGGTCAATGAGTCGAAGGAGCTCCTATTAACTGAAATTTTGAGAAGATAATAAATCAGTAAGAGAACAAGGTAGTCAAGGTTTTAATAATTTATTGAGAAATGTAGCAGGACTAATTCTTACCTGCCCAAAGTTTGCACTATCAAAGGCATTCCAAGTCAGAGCATAGACTCTCATAGGATAGAACGGCCATAAATATTTCCTTGAGTAGAGCCAGGGATAAATTCTCCATTTGTAATGAATAAGTTTATTTATTTATTTTTTAAAGACCAAACAAATAAACTGGATATTTATTCAGGAGTTAGGATGAAGGAACTCCCTAATTACAAAGAACTAAAGTTCTTTTTTTTAAGCACAGAAGACTTTGTTTATATTATTCCTTTTTTTTTGTTTGTTTACATTATTCCTAATGAAACAGGAGCATAGCATTTTTTCTTTCTATTTTTCAGAGTGTTTAGAAAACTTGACAAAAGGCATTTTATTTTTATTTTTTCAATATTTACTTGTTTTTGAGAGAGACAGAACAAGTGGTAGACGGGCAGAGAGAGCAGGAGAGAGAGAATCCTAAGCAGTCTCCATACAGACGTGGGGCTCGATCTCACAAACCATGATAGCAGGACATAAGCCAAAATCAAGAGTCAAACGCCTAACCGACTGAGCCACTCAGGCACCTTAAGTCAGGTGGCCCAACAAAAGGCATTTTTAAAAAGTCTTTTTTAAACGTTTATTTATTATTGGGACACAGAGCATGAGCATGGGAGGAGCAGAGAGAGGAGCAGACACAGAATCTGAAATAGGCTTCAGGCTCTGAGCTGTTAGCGCAGAGCCTGACGTGGGGCTCGGGGCTCAATCTCGCGAGCCACGAGACCATGAGCTGAGCCGAAGTCAGACACTTAACCAGCTGAGCCACCCAGGCGCGCCCCCCAACAAAAGGCATTTTGAACTTAAGTGGATAACATCATACAGTCAGTGCATGAAAAGTATTCCCGGAAGATCACTAGGTCTGTTTCATTATTTTCCATGCAAAAACATACAACACTTGAAGGAGAACTGAATTAGAGAGATCTTATGTCTGGCTCTACCATTAGTTAAATAGGTTGGACTTAACTACCTGTGTTAGTGTGCTAGGCTGCCATAGATGCTTAAATAAGGAAAATGTATTTTCTCACTGCTGTTGGAGGCTCGAAGTCCAAGATCAAGGTAGGAGCAGGGTTAGTCTTTTCTGGAGCATTCTTCTCTGATTTGTAGATGGCCACCATTTCTCTCCTTCTTCACATCACCTACTCTCTGTATGTCTGTGACCAAATTTCCTCTTCTTACAAGGATACCAGCTGGTATTGGACTAGGGTCTACCTTGCTGATCTCATTTTAACTCAATTACCCCTTAAAAATCCTATCTCCAAATATAGTCACCTTCTGAGGTACTGGGGTTAGGACTTCAACCTATGGATTTGACAGCAGGGGACCAAAAATTAAGTTCGTGACACTGTCTAACCTCCGGGATTCAGTGTATTCATCCATACAATGGGAGTATTGAACGAGACCAAGAATTCATAACCTTGAGTTTTACCGTGGGTTAACGACAGTGTCCCTAGGCCCTGTGAAATATCCTATCACATTTTGTATGTGACTTGCTTCTGAGGAGGAAAGTTTACACTGTGAGATGCCAAAAGGGGTAGATGTCCCCTTCAAAGATTAAGAAGCAACAAATTAGGTAATATCTATAGTTCTCAGCTCTTAAATTGTAAGAATCTACTCTTTCAAAAGGGAAGACAATGTTCTATTTTGCAAGACTTAGAGCCAGGAAATCCTTCTTTGTGGCCTTAATAAACACTTTCCATTGTAAATATAATTTACTCCATTTTGGCCTAATTCTAAACCTAGTGTGGTGAGGAAAGGTCAAATGGTACATTTCTATTTTTTCTTAGCTTTATGAATGATGTCTCTGGTCATCATTGGGCTACTGAAATCTATTTCCCTTATTATTTTCCTTGGAGCTGAACTCACTAATCTGTCAATAATTTTTGTTGTTCTTCCCTCCTCATTACTCTTGCTCCTTAGAAGATTAACATCCAGATGAATTGTCATCCTGCACAGCACACACACCCACCCACATACACACGGTACAACTTGAACACGGGCAAAATGACTGGAATGCTACAATGAACATAATAAGTGTTTATTATCATTTGTTCCATGAAAAATAAATGACGGAGCTGAACCCTAGGGAAAGTAGTTAAATTCAGTTAATAATTAAGTAACTACTTTCAAAGCCCATAAATAACGCAACTGCATTAGACTTCTGATTATAGGCAATTACCTCATTGATCACTTCAGGTGGAGAAGATGAACCTAGAAAGACCGTCAAAGAGAGAACGTACATGTGAACGTGCATATGCTCGATGTGGGGGCACACATATGTACGGGGCGCCTTTTTAATATTTAGAAACACGCATGTGCAGCACAGGGAAAGCAAGGGCACCGGAAACCGCCTTGCTTTTATTGGTGAAACGTGTGAAACCAACTTGTCTATTTCCCCACCTGGGGGCTCCGCAAAGTGGCTGGAACTGTTCCTCCCCGCCGTCCCGCGCTTACTGCATCACGTGTTAAGAAACCAGGGACCGTGCTGTCCTTTTCACGCCCCTCACTCCTGTATTTATTTGCTCATTGCACTTGCGCGGATGCCTCTGAGCGTGGCGGTGCAAGTGGGCACCATCAGGCACACGCAGTCGAGAGAGCGCGTAGAAGTTGGCACGCGATTTTCACGCGGGCCCTTCCACGGGGTCTGCGTTTCTCTAGCCCACCTGCTCCCTACACTCACCAAGCGTATTTTGCCGTCTGCTCCAGAATATTTAACGTGGAAAGGCTGGGTTGCCCCAAGGCTGGTGAGGAGGCTGGATGTGCGTGTGCTGTCCCGGCAGATTTGCCTCCCATTACACCTGTTTGGGGGCTCCTGCTGTTTGGCACAGTTTGTCTTTTTCAGCACGGTTAACCTTCCCCTCCAGCTTGAACATTCTCTCATGCATTGGGGTTACAGACCAAGGAGAAGTCTGCTTTGGATACTGTAGTCTATTTTATTTGGGGATCATTAATGTCCAGAGAAAACTGAAGCTTTCAAGGGTTCTGCTGAAAGATCAGCGCCCTGTCAGGACTGCATCACAAGGCACTCAATTTATCAGCCTGCCGCTGGGGTGACCCGGCTCGGATTTGAACCTCTGGCTCCAGGGAGTCTAGGTTGAACTACGGTGATGTGGAGGCCACTCAGCCCTGCCTCCAGCCAAAAAAGATTAGTGTCATCAAAAATAGATTAGCGAGTCAGTTAAAAAATTAAAGTAACCCCTTTGTTCTAAAATATTTGTCAAAGTAAGCAAAGAAATTAGCTTTCATTTCAGATTAATTACAGAGTAAATTAGGATTTGGGGCAGGAACATTGGAGATTTTTTTCCCCTTCAACTATGGAAATGGAGAAATGTGTCACATTTATAATATCTATCTCTAAAAGCTCAAGCATTTATGCAAAAGCCTGACAGAGCTTCCTGGAGCTCCTGCTTGTAAACTTTTTGTCGCTGAAGAATTCCTGAAATGTGGACTCTACCCTTACTCTTATGGAAAGAAAAATGTTTTAAGGAAAATAAATGAAAAATTGACCTCCGGCTCTTTTTGATTCTGACTTCCAGAACGAGGTGCCCTTATTCCAGCTACTCCCATCCAGTATCCCTGATGCAAACTGAATTGGGGTCCCATTCTCACAAAATGATAATGGTAACTGTGCATTTAGTAAATATAGCCTAGATGTTGTGTGGGGGAGAAGTGGAGAACCTTCTAGCTGTTTTCAGGAAAACCTTGTGAAATTAACAAAGGGAGTCTCCTAATAGGGGCTGTGCTGGCTTGGACAAACTAAAAAGTGGTACACTATTCAGTTCCTAACTGTGAGGAGAGAAATTTAGTTAGCCAACATTCATTCAGTCATGAACAAATGTTTACAAGGTGCCTTTTGTGTGCCAGGCACCAGGGTGATCAAAAAGAGATAAAAAAGAATGGTGACTGAAAAAGTGAAGAATCCTAGCTGACCACCTTCACCACGTGCTTTAAGTCAGTGTCACCAGTAATTGGGCATATGGATATTGGGTACCCCTGATGGGATGCGCTGATAAGCCATGACGTCGTTGCTGCAGAATTCTTGCCCAACGTGTAAACTACAACCAATGAGAAAATGCCAGAGAAATCCAAATGGAGGGAATGTTGAGGACCAGTACCCTTCAAAAAATGTCAAGTTCATGAAAGACGAAGGATGACCTAGGAACTATCGAAGACTGAAGGAGGCTAAGAAGGCAAGTCAACCTCCAATCCAGGATGCTGGATTGGATCCTGAGCCAGCAGAGAGACATAGGTGGGGAAACAGTCAAAATTCAAGTGAGGTTCATAGTTCAGTTAAGAGTATTGCTTATCAGTATTAATTTCTTGCTTCTCATAACTGTACTATGGTTGTAGAAGACGTTAACATTAGGGGAAAATGGGGAAGAATATACAAGACGTCTTTGTGCACTTTTTGCAACCTTTCTAGAAACCTAAAGTTATTAAAGGACTTTTTTAAATCCCCAAACTAAATTATAATCCCTGCCCTCATGGAGTTTACCCTCTAAAGGGGAAGATATTCTGTCAATCACACAAATGAGCATGTAATTACAAACATAAATAATAATTGCTTTTAAAGAACGAAACTGTCAGAGAGTATAATTATGGTAATCATTAAGAGAGGCATTTATTTAATGTGTACTATGCGCCCAAAACTGTGTTAAGTATTCAATATATCATCGAATCCCCACCTTCATGTTTATCAGTATCCGTCTCGGATACTGATGAAGTCCTCAGTCAATATTTTAAACATTCTCCTTGAATTTTTTCACTTATACAGTCAACCATTGCCAGATAGCTCTATGTGAATGTTCCAAGGATACTCCCAATCCACGTGATCCAAGGTGAATCATTACCTCCTCTCTGAAACCTTAGGTTCTACTTCCTAAGACCTCGGATGGCACGACTGTTCATCAACCACTCCAGTTAGAAAGTTTTCCCCAGCTTCCTTTTACTCCTCTAATTATGCCCCTGAACAAGTTATCCTTCATATGTAAAACTCTAAAAGGAAAATCTGGGGCACCTGGTGGCTCAGTCAGTTAAGCATCTGATCTCGGCTAAGGTCATGATCTCAAGGTTCTTGAGTTTGAGCCCCGCATCTGGCTCTGTGCTGACAGCTCAGAGGCTGGAGCCTGCTTTGGATTCTGTGTCTCCCTCTCTCTGCCCCCTCCCCCTCCCTGACGCATGCCGTCTTTCTCTCTCAAAAAATTAATAAACATTAAAAAATATAAAAGGAAAAGGAAAATCTGATTATAGCTTTGTTGGCTTGTTTGTTTTACTGCCGCAGTATATTTCCATTACCTATGGGATCAATTCTAAGCTGTATCATGTGCAAATAATGTCCTCCACTGGCTGGCCTCTGCACAGGCCATCCCAGCCCCATACCTCTCCACTCCTCCTCAAAGACCACGCACTGCTATTCTCTTGTTGGGGCAGAGAGTCATGGCCTCCAGGCACCCATTTCCATGCTTGGCTCACCGTCCGCATACCTCGAACAGCATTTTCTCAAGTTGCAGGCGAGTCCCTTAATTCGGGGCACATCAAAGTCATTTTCAATAGAGTTGATGAATGCGTCACAATTCCGCTCTAAATAATTTAATTGCTTTGTTTACTGGTAGGCAATTTTATAGTTTTATCTCTGGTACAACTTTTTCCAAGTGCGTGGCCACCGTTCATGGTCTGGAAGCTCCTAGAGTTTCTTTTACATGTGTATGCCTGATTGGCTCCAATGCCCCACAAGATTCTGATTAAACATGCACCCTAAATAGCTTCACAGAAAATGAACACCAACAGCCACCCCGGGAGTTCCCTCAACAACATAGTCCGGTTAATATAACCACATCTCATCTTTGAGATTTCCACCTGCTTGTGTCTGAATTGCAATCTCACCTTAAAATTTTCAGACGAGTGATGGGGACAATAGTGCTTCTGTGAGCCACAGCCCCAAGAATCCAGACCCATTTCATCACTGATAGCCAAGCCGCGTTTAGTAAGACTTTCGTGACTTTCATCTTGGTGGGAAACTTTTGCAACTGCCCGCTTCCCTACATTGCCTGCTTTCTCCAAATAAAGCAGTGGCAGTGGAGGGGGTGACCGTGAGTCATCAACACTCCATCACTGGAACACGTCAGGTTTGTCCACAAGAAACATTTTGATGTCTCTGATTATTTTGTCATTAGTTTAAGAAGGCCGTTGAGCTCCCAGGAAAACCATGAGGAAGGGTGATACAGGCATACCTCTGTTCAACAGCTAATGCCTCCCAGACATGGAACATGCTGAGACAAACAAGGGATCCCCAGAGTGCTCATCTGCTGCAGGACTTACTTCATACTGGATCAATTATGCAAATTGAGATGTGAAGATAGCTCCCTCTTTTAGTAAGGTATGATTACTCCTGCGTTCTTTCCAAGGCAGCCTCACCGGAAATACCAGTCAGATTCTGAACCACCTGGTTCCATCTGGAAAATGTGTTTTCTTAATTGGGGGAAGGGGTAAGGGTTTTTAAAATTTCCGCAGCATTACTATTCATATGCATTTAACATTATAAAATGTTTGCCATTAACTTATCCAAGGAAAGACATTTACATATGTGTGAGCTTGATTTCTCAATAAAAAATATGGAGGATCATGAGTAGTTCTAAAAAGTTTAACGATCTTAACACTTAGTTATTATTTCACAGACTTGCAAGCTAGGATAATATGGCAGGTTCATCCTTTAGGACTGTCTTTTAAAAGCCCCTTTAAAGAGCCGCTATGTGTATAAAAAAAAAATGTTTAAAATTCCGAAGAGTAATTTATACAGGCTGAGAAAATTAAGAAGAGTGGTTAATCAGAAAATAATGAGATCAAAGGTAGAGAATAACTGGAGAAATGATATCTAGTTAGAAAACTAATGGGCAATAATTATTATTGCTAGAAATGATAATTATTTCCCTCCCCTTTTCTCTCTGTGTCCAACACTCCTATTTCCCACCTGGGGTGTTGGAGAACCACTTTGTCTGCCTTGTACCCACGTCCTGCCTTCTTCATGGAATGCTTCTCTTGGGGAGAAAACCTTTTATTTTCATTATACTACGCAGCTGGTCACTTCTCTGTCTTCTTTTCTGGACAAGCCTCTAAAACTTAGAGAATTCTGCATCAGAAAATTAGGCGCATGCATTCTTATATTGAGGAATGGCGGGGCAATCTGTAATACTCCAAGGGACCGGAGTGACAGAATTTCAGTGGTTTGTCATAGGTGAGATATAGTCATTTTTTTTTTACATTTTATTTATTTTTGATAGACAGACGGAGCACAAGTGGGGGAGGGGCAGAGAGAGACGGAGACACAGAATCCAAAGCGGGCTCCAGGCTCTGAGCTGTCACCACAGAGCCCCACGCGGGGCTCGAACTCACAAACCAGGAGATCATGACCTGAACCGAAGTCGGACGCTTAACTGACTGAGCCACCCAGGCACCCTGGGATATAGTCATTTTTAAAATGGTAATCACGGCTTCTAGTAGAGACCTACGACGGCGTGGCCCAAATGGCTCTCTTTTGTCCTGCTCTGATGCAAACCAGTAGCTCAGAGAAATTGGGAACATTTGCCCACTTGAATAATTGCACGCTCACCTCATTTAAAAAACGACACACCCACATACAAAATTGACAGGTCGCAGATATAAATCTCAACTAGTTGAAAGTACTTTTATTTCAAGGCACATAAATCTTTCTAAGTCCATCCATTAATTTTATGTAGTTTTAATTACAGCTTCTAACCTCTACAATTATTACAAGCCTGGCTGTTTCCCCTTATGTCAACAGATGCTGATAGGAAGCATGCAAGACGTAGCAAATTTTGCTCAGCTGAACAAAGAACAAAACACTTGCCCCTTTAACCCCTCTATATTCAGGGTTTTCAATTTGTTGCCAGTTCCTTGCCTCAGTTTCCTTTGCAAAAAGCTGGGAGTGTTGGAGCCCACAGGGGCATGAAAATTATTTTAGGTTTACAGCTTTCTGAAGAGTCGAAAGAAAAAGCTCTCTATGTAAGTGCTAACTGTTGCCTTCAGAACTAACCTATATTTTATCAAATATAATGGAGTCAATTATTTAAAAATGTAGACTAAACCCTGTCTATGGCTGACTAAAATGAAGGGAATTAAAATACAAACCTTTTAGGTGTGTGTGTTTTATAGAGCTCCTAAAACACATGCCATCGAAAATCACAATAGTAGAATTTTCCTGAAAGTTACTGCTAAACGGGAAAGTCACTTACACGGGAAGAATTTGTATTGCATTTGTGAAAGCAAAATTACAATAGCTGACAAAACATGAAAGTTTCATCATGGTGGATTAGAGCATCGCAAGGAACTCAAAGGAATTTCTCGTTATTCAACATTTCAGCTAACATTCTTGTAACGTCTCTTCTGGGAGTAGATTTGTCTCCTCACTCTGTAGGAAGCCCATACACATAAAAAGGTTAGATTAGAGACACATAGTAAATAATATAACAAACAGTTCCTATCATGTTAGACTCCACTCAGCATAGAGCAGGCAGGCAAGCAAATATGGAATGTTCTGATCCCTGCTCTGCTGGCTGGTTTGTCACCCGCACAGCGGGACGGCTCCCCAGTGTCTCACAAAGCTCAGCCTTGGATGAGGCAGTGCCTTTCGGTATTGTCGAGGTCTGATGCCACTTTATCCCTCATCAAACATAAATAATGCTTGCAAATTTCCTCTGTCCTCTGAGCTGAGGGTTTGACTTTAGGAAATGACATTAGGTGAAAAGAAAGACGGAAAATGTTAACAGTATTCGGATTAAGGGCTTTTCTTTGTTTTTGCCTGGCAAAGTCTTCTAGTTTCTTTAGGGTGCTGATTTGATGTCATTTCCACTTGCCTTACAAGTACCCTTGCCTTCCCCAGGTGTCATCCTATAAGCCACAAGCCCATTCCTTTAAGACTCCTGACCACATTAGGAGAGAATTGAAATTTGGGGTTTGCTTGTCGGCCACAAGACTAATGATTTTAAATCTTTTGGGCTTGTGAGGTCTCAGTTTAGATTCCCTCAGAAAAAGACCCTGAGACAAGGATTCCAGGGGGAGTGGTTTATTTGGAAGGTGGTCCCAGGCGACATGGTGGGGAAGAGTGGGTAAGAGAGAGGACAGAGAAGGCACACAGCAAAAGGGACCTTGTCAAGCAGTTACCACTATGGATAACTGGAGTTTAATCCCACCGGGAAGCTCTTGGAGCCACTATAGAATTCAGGCCCCCGAGCTGTCACCAGATGGCAGGGAGAGGTGGACTATACCCTGTTTCCTGTCCATTATTGATTAATGGCTGCCTGGCAGAAGGGCATGAATTCTCACTTCCTGCCTGCCACATGCAGGGTCCGAGAGGTGAGATCATACTGGCTATGAAGAAGAGGGGGGAACCAAGATCAATGTGAATAACTAATAGCAAAGTGTGAGATCTTTACCTACTTTTCCAATTCCAATGTTGTTGACTGAGAAAAAAAAGATAGGTGAAAATAAATATTGCCAAATATTTTTAAGTAATTCCACGAGAGTTCCAAACCCCGGAAATGCTTTTATGGACCCCAGATTGATAACACTTAAAATAGACTGGAAGCATCTTGAGGGTAAAGTATACTTAAGCATTGTAATATTTTTACTACCTGGTACCATTTCTGTCCCAAATTAGCTCTCAATAAACATTTGTTCAATAAAGAAACAAATAAATACGAGTGCAAAGATGGTATGTTCAATTTATTCATGTACAGAAGATTTAAAATTAAGTAGAGTTATCAACTGTGAGGGGAATGATTGTGGTTTTCTAAAACACAAATGACTAAAATAGGCCTTAATTTATTCTAATTAATGCATAGAGTCTCTGAACTGAGAAGTAGTTTCTTTCCATTGTCAGAGAGACTATGGAGTTAGCAATTTAGTAAATAACTAAAAAAGAAAAAAAAAAGCCACCCACCGACATTGAGGATCGGTTCCCCTTCTCAAAGTTTTTTGGGAAACTCTGTGTTTCAATTCATGTCCACTAAGAAAAATAGGAATGACATGCTAAGAAACCCAAGGTTTGTGTAATCCTAAGAATTCTGGTTCAACACAGTCTTTTGGGGCTGTCTATCCTGGGTCTCTAGATGGGGTACTAGATGTCTATAGTAGACTGCTCCACCATAGATAGAAGTAGTCTGGCTCTCTGCCCTTGAGCTGCTGGAACTATGGGAGTCAGTCTAGGATTGGCCAACTGATGCTTTTCCCCACACGGAATCTTGAGTGAGTAATACAAAAAAGTAAGGGTGCTCAGAGATTATTCATGGAAACCTGCAGAACTGGTGGCAGGGAGAGAACCAGTGGGAGCACCATGTGGGAGAACTTCAGACGTGTTCTCCACTGAACAGTTTCCCTTAGTTTCTTGACAATTTATTAGCCTCTTTTCCAGTCTTCTGGTTGACTCCGTGCGTTTCCAATAAACTTTTTTTTCTGATCAAGTCAGTCCACAGTTAGTTTCGGTTTTCGTGTTAGTTTTGCTTTGTTTTGATTCTAATCAAGAACCCAGACTGACCAGTGTCCCCGAGAGACTGGTTCCTGAGAAAAGGTTCCCAAGAAGTGGAGTAAAGGAGAGGACAGGAGAACAATGGTTGCCTCAGGCTTGGAGAAAGGGACTCCCACCTCCCACTGGAGGGCTGAAATGCACAGACAGGCAGTTCTGGAGACACATCTGCCCTTCTTAGAAATCCAGAAGACAGGGTACTTCTGAGACTTGCCAAATGAGATGCTTTGCGCTACCTGACATTTTAGTTTAGGCTAAGTGACATGTGAAAGGAGTTTGTAGAGTGATTTCCCAAATTTCTTAGGCTGTATCAGAAGTCCTCAGAGAGTTTGTTAAAAAAAAAAAAAAAAAAAAAAAAAAAAGATTGCTGGGCCCAGAGCTTCTGATTTACACGGTTAGAATGTCAGAGACTCTGACTTTCTAGTAAGTTTTCAGGTGATGCACTTTGAGAACCGCTGGGTTAGTAGCCAGACTACTTGTTCAAAAGCCAGCCTAAGACTCCGATGAGCTAAAAGATGGAGAGGAAGCCTGGAAGAGACTGGCGAGAGTTGGCCCGTGTGGGAATGCTGGCTCTTTTACTTCGCACTAGTTAGATGACCTTGGGCAAGTTCTCCTTGTGCCCCAGTGTCCTCATCTATGCCGTGAGGAAGCTCCCATCTACCATGCTGTTGATCAGCTACATCTCTCACATCTGCAGCTTTGTCCTTGCCTCTGGGGCACCCCCACCCCCCCAATTCTAATTTGCACTGACTAATGCGCCGGGGGATGATTAATCGGATTGCTGGCATTGTCAGGACTGAGGGTAAAGTCTGAATCAGGAAGCTTTGCTAGGTGTCTGACGAGAGCCTCTGGAACCCACCTGCTAAGGCACAGGAGTGACGCTTTCTGGTTCACAGCTGTGACTGCGGACAGGCGATGCTGTGAGAAGCCAGGCCTTCCAAAAGAAGAAAAAGAAAAAGAGGGTGCTGCTACACTGACTTGGCCTTTGGGCAAGGCTGAGCACCAACACTGGAGCTGCAGACTTCTGCCAGATCTGGTAAAAATAGTCAAACCTCCCCTGAGGTATACAGAGCACTGTCGACATTTCAATCCCGGTACAAATAACAACACACGTTTACTTTCCCCTTCTTGTTACTGGTTTCCACGAAAGCCATACTAAGGCTAAAGATCATTTTTTTTTTTCAACGTTTATTTATTTTTGGGACAGAGAGAGACAGAGCATGAACGGGGGAGGGGCAGAGAGAGAGGGAGACACAGAATCGGAAACAGGCTCCAGGCTCCGAGCCATCAGCCCAGAGCCTGATGCAGGGCTCGAACTCGCGGACCGCGAGATCGTGACCTGGCTGAAGTCGGACGCTTAACCGACTGCGCCACCCAGGCGCCCCTAAAGATCATTTTTAACAGTAATATAATTTTTAATATTTCAATACTAAAGTCTTCTAATGAGGGGAACGTATTTGTTTTTCAGGGGGAGACTGGTTGCTAGATTTCGAGGCTACATGGAGAGGGGCGTCTTAATTTTCCAGGTGTTTTCCATGCAGGTGCTTCAGCTCCCCATGTTTAGAAAGGCCGGCACTCAAATCTTTTCTCCCACAAGGTGACAACACTTTACCTCGGCCACAGGGAGCTGAGGGAAGGGAAGTGTCGAGACAACTGATTTGAAACTCCACTTCCTGTGGTTTTATAGAATATTCCAGATTAAAAATTTCTTCCCCCAACTCTGAAGTCTGTAACAATATTTACTTTACATATGTTCTTTGTTCCCACAGTAAAATTATATTCTTGGTAATTTTACAAGAGTAACTACGGATCCCAAAAAGCAATGACGATGGTGTTTTGTCTTTTGCAACGCGTTGCTAATTATTACTCTCAGACAAAATGGTTCAGAAATAGACTGAGGCTCCTAGGCTGGGGGTAGGAGGGGGGGAAGAGAAATGCATTATGAAAATTATGTATTTGCCCTCCGGGGACCCCACCCCC
The DNA here is from genome assembly GCF_016509475.1 of Prionailurus bengalensis. Lineage (NCBI taxonomy): Eukaryota > Metazoa > Chordata > Mammalia > Carnivora > Felidae > Prionailurus > Prionailurus bengalensis. Next base: position 37,905,464 of record NC_057348.1, on the reverse strand, counting down.
TTTATGAAGACTCTTGCCAATCAACCCGCGGAACAGAATCTGATTCAATTCTGGGGCAAACATTTGCCTGCTGTTGAAGCTCAAGGAAAGAAAGATGCTTCATATTCTCGTGCCAAGAAGGGAGGTGGAAGAAAATGGGAGTGAAATCTAGGGGGCAAATAAAGAAATATGTACATGTATATTTATGTATTCTGTATTTTGGCTCTAATTGCTTCAAAGATTATTTATTTTTCTTTTTTCCTTTCATTTAAAAAAAATACCTTCCAGCTTCTTAACATGTTTTTCAAAGTAGGAGCTGGAAGGCATAATAAAGAGCAAGCAGGGATATGCTTTTTGAATAGAGTGAAATAATTAATGTAAGAATGCTTCCGTTTGGGCATTTTTTTATGAAGTGAAATATATTATTTTTGCTTTTAAAATGGAGGTAATTTGTTACACAAAAGTGGTGTTTTCTTTAATCTGAAAATAATACTAATTATAACACTATTTGGGAGCTGGAGTTTTGAAGCCTAAAATTCCTTTTGTAGTTTGAAATTACTTCGCTGCCATAACTAAACTGGCTCTACTCCATGAATATTGTCATTTCTTTCCACATTGTTCTTTTACCTTCACTGGCCACTCTCCTCCCTAGGTTTTCTATGGAATGCCTCTTTGCTCCCTAGGCTTTGGGCCACTGGTATTTTTCTCTTTAATTGAAGTTATTTCCTTTGCAGTGAGGCGCTCTTTAAGTTACCCACAACCCCACAACGTTTCATTGTTCAGCAGGAGAGGGGTTGTGTGGTAGGGTGTAAGGGGTCATATATTCTTGGGAGAACTTGTAGTCAAGGGTAGGTGGTGGGTTAACCATAGAGAGCAGGAGAAGGACGCATTTCTCTTTTACCTGGAGGATTCTAGGCATTCCAGTTTGACACTCTGTCCCTTTTTTCCAGGATGACAAGGGACATCGATCAACCTCCTGAATAGTCATTTGGGGGCAGAACTGTAGTCCCCATTTTGTTGGTAAATTGCTTTATGACATTTCTTTCAGAATCACAAAAAGATGGGGTGATGATGTTCAGTAGACTGTTGCACCCAGAATCTGGAATTTATTCAAATCTCAGAGAAATCCTAAAACAGGACTTGCATCCGTGTAGACCTGAGGTACACTTTGCGAGGGACAATAAAAGCCTGAACTTGGACACAGATTTCTAGTGAGCGCTTGCACATGCATGTGTGCACACCCACACATACACCCACACCCGTCTCTGCCTCTGGTTCTCTGGTTCCTGACACAGAGCTGCTAAAACCCCTTGTAAATAGGAGTGCTAGGAGAAGTGTCTTGTTCCGAAATTTAGTCTTTGACCCTGGTTCCTGACCCATGGCTCCTAAATCTCTTGGAATTTCCTGGGTGATAGAAATGTCTCTTGTTTTAATGAGGCAACTGATGGTGGGCTCCCAGACAGCGTGAGGAAGAGGGCTGACCAAGCCATAATTAGAAGCTTGGAACTTTCATCCCCACCCACCATCCTCTGGGAAGGTGAGTAGGAGAATGAGTTAATGATAGATCATGCCCATGTATGAAGTTTCCATAAAAATTCCAGAAGTATGGGATTTGGAGAGTTTCTGGACTGGTGAACACATCTGTATTCTGAGAAGGTCGTACAGCTCTACTGGGACAGAAGCTCTACTGGGACGGAAGTTCCTACGCTGGAGAGCATTCCAAACTTTACCCTTTGTACCTTTTTATCTGGCTGTCCATCAGTATCCTTTATCATATCCTTTATTAGATCATACACTGGAAAACATGAGTGTTTCCTTGAGTTCTGTGGGCTGTTCAAGAAAATGACTGAATCCAAGGAGGGGATCATGGAAACCTCTACTGCTTAGTCAAGCTGGACAGCAGTCACGGGTAAGTCGGGGACCTACCACTTGTGAGTGGTGTCCGAAGAGGTGGACAGTCGTGTGGGATCAAGCCCTTCACCTGTGCCCTTCACCAAGCCCTTCACCTGCACTAGCTCTCTGTCAGGACTAATTGAATTGAACTACAGGACACCCCTCTGGTGTCACAGAGAATTGCTAGATGTGTGGAAAAGCTACACATCTTCTGTCACAAGTATTGCGAGCGTGTGAGCAAAGGAGAATTAGTGGGGTGTTTTTCTTCCCTAAACAATGGTCCTTTTTGAGGGTTCATGAAAAGAACACACAGAGACCTTCACATGAGAGTTGGTCCGTTGTTAAAGGGGTTCGCGTCTGTCTCCACCACCTGTCTCTCCAAAGGTTTCTTGGTCAAGAAGAACTGTTTAATGTTCCAGTAAGGCCTATTACATTCTTCTTTGTCTTCGTGTTGTGTCACGCACCTCACTGCTCATAATAATTCTGGATTTTCCTGCAACATCGCATGCTTGTTCCTGCTTTGCAGTCTTTGCACCTGCTACTCTTCCTTCTGGAGTGTTCTTCCCTTAGAAGTGTTGCATATCGTCCTTTGAAGGCCCACCCAATTCCTACTACCTCAGAGAGGCCTTCACCAACTACTCTAACACAAAGGGATGATTCCCTTTCTTCACCACGTGATTCTGCTTTATTGTCTTTCCAGCACTATTCTTACATAAAATACCTGCTAAAGTATTTGTTTACTTGGTTATCGCCTAGCCTCCTCCCTCTTTAGGGGGTCAGCTCCATGAGAACCACCATATCCCCGCCCTGAAAATGGTGCCTGACACTCAGTGAGCACTTAATATATGTGATTAATGAGTCAATCGATAGAAGGTGTTAGGGGAGTTTCAGAAATATTATGTTTTCATCCTTACAGTTCTAGTGTACCTAAAAAACAAACAAGAAACTGAAAACCAGTTTTTTTCTAGGACAGGAGTCTTTCAACCTCAGCACTGCTGACATTTGGGGCTGGGTAATTCTTTGCAGTTGCAGGAGCTATTGTGCCCATTATAAAATGTTGGGCAGCCGCCTTGTCCTCTAGCTACTAGATGCCAGGAGCACCTCTCCTCCAGTTGTGATGACCAAAAGCGTCTCTAGACATTGCCAAATGTTCTCTGTGGGGCCAAAGTAATCCCGGTTGAGAACACTGTATGAGAACAATGGGAAATCCCATCAGCCCTGCAGATCTTCTGGTTCTTGTGCTTAGATTTGCACTGTTTGGGTGACAGAGAAGACTGCTGTGTGCAACAGGCCTAAGAAATCTGAAAATTAATAGAAGGAACCAATGGTATTGGAGTAACGCCCGTAGTCTGAGAAATAACTATTCTCAAAGAACAAAGGTGGTATGAATGTTTCCTGTGGACCTGGTATAGGACATACACATTAGGGAGCTGTGTGGGCCACCAAAAAGATACAGGGTGTTTTAGAAGGAAGCTGGGGTGGGCCTGTGAGTGTCTAGGAGCTGGAGAAGGTGTCCAAAGCAACCGACCGGAACTCAATACATTCACCATGTCCAATGAACTTCAGACGAGACATGCCAACTCCACTGGGGCACCTGTTAAGAACCCATGAAAATACTCCTAAGAAAAACAGCTCAAATTTAAACCCCTGTCAAACCCAGAGAGCACCCCTCCTAGGTCATCAACCACATGAGAACATTCCTGCATTCTTTTCTTCTCCTTCGATGCCCTGCTCCAATTCTGCTGCGCTCAATCTGAAGTTGGCAAGCTGGGTCAGGAGGCACAGAATTTCAAGGCAGAGAAATAAACGGGGGGGGGGGGGGCCACAGTGACTTCCCCACCAGCAGGCCTCCCTTCTGCAGCAAGAGCAAACTGGTGAAGAAGGAGCTTCACATTTAAAGCAGCTGTCATGTGAGTATTACATGGGAATGAAGATTTAAATTATTAGCTTGCAGACACGGCTTAACGGTCATCAGAAAAAACTTGCAACTCTCATCCGCACTTCCATCCGGGGAAGCTTCTGCTCACTGGTTAAACTGAAGGAGATAGTAGGACACAAAAATAACTGTTTTATAAATAAATCCCATGAATTATGTTTGTTTGATCTTCCTCATCCCCACGTTCCCAATGCCTACCACATAATAGACAAAAAAATGTATACAACTATATACTTTAAAGCAATCTGTCCACGCTTCTGTATATTTGTGGGAGTTCACTGTCCTGTGACTAGTGAGTAGACGAATTTTCTAATTTATTCAAGTCACCAAGAAATGGAATGATTTGCAGCCTCAACATTCTTTGAAACTCTTAATAATCCTTTTCCTTTGGTTTGATGAGATTATAAGTTTTTCTACTCAGATCAGGGCACAATACGTTTCACTTTCTTTTCTTCCATGTGGCTGGCCATCTCCTCTATCAATCACTTTCAATTGGCAGGTCTGACACCGGGCAGCAATTGACGCAGCTCAACTCAGCTTTGGTTTCCCATCAGGGCTCGTAAGGTAAAACACTGTAATCATTAGGTCCTGCTCTAAACTGGCAGGATGTGACAGAGAATCTACGATCCGGGATAAGGCCAGTGTCAACTAACTGTGACATTCCATCAAACAGAGCATCCTTAATGTCATGGAGAGTTACTCTCTGCATGGGTGATAAAGTATGGGTGCGCTGACAGGCTCTTGCTTAACTGTTCTCATTGGCCTTGGTATGTTCATGCCAATTCATTGTTTTATAACAGATTGGCTCACATTGAAAATGAGGATTCAATTTGAGATTTTATTGTTAACCTTTAAGGTCCTTGGAGGCACCGTTGGGCTCCTCTGCCGACAGAGCTAAGTGAAGTTTATGCTCCCATTTGTCGGTGTCTAGCGACCGTGATTTTACGTTGACACGTCCACATCAGTCTCCCATGCCTTTCCAACAATGCTTAACATAAAAATTACTTATTTTCAGATTTGAATAAAAGAGGGCGACTGGTCTGCCATTCTTGCTATACTTTCCAGTGGAGTTCATTTTTGGATAGCAACCTATCTGACTTTCTTTTTACGCCTGATGACATTTTTCCTATTTCATACTGCGACTTGAATGCGAACAGAAGTAGAGCAAGGTCTTATGAAGGGTGACTTAGAATACCACTTCCAAGCCAATCATGGAAATAGCTGCCAAATTTCGACTTTAACATAAAAGCCAACCAGTTCTGAGGTCCTTCAGCTTTGTTAAAATAAATGACTACTACAAGTTTAAAATGAGTCTCAGGAGAGAAGCACAGGAAAAAAATAGGATATACCTGGTCTGAGAGAACATTATGAGCTACTGAACATTGGACTTGACCGGAGCGTACCTAGAATTGAGGTGTTTGTCTTAGACCTAGAAGAACCTGTAATTTACTAGGCAACAATGGCATCAGGACACCTCAGGGATAATGACAACCATACCAGCCATATCTCAGAAACTCCGTACAAGTAAATTGGAGGAGACATGCAAAGCAATCTCAGCGTCTTTGATGGAATGTTTTCTTTTTCTCTTTAAAGTGCTATAGAGTACATGAGGTTCATTGGATTATTTCATTTTGCTTTATTCGTGCCCTTTTAAGGCAAGTGGTTGGGCAAGAAAAGAGTACATTTTCCTAGAAGCGAGTGAAGTCATAAATAATGGTCTTGGTTGTGTAAAAACCACTTCTGTGCAGAGAGATGTTTTTGAATCAATGCAAATATTTCTAGTTTTTCATGTGTACAGCCTAGATTTCTTAAGGTTTGGGCTGTTATCCAGCATAGCATCAGGTATGCGAAGGGGTCTATTGTGCCCGGTATTGGCTAAAAGCTTACGAAAGCGAAGCTAAAAGAGTAATGGCATGTAGCCAATTCTACTGTCAATTCCCCTGCTTGTTTTTCTGTTTCTCCCTTGGAACCCAACCATTTCTCCCTTTTCATTTATATAAAGAACAAAGCAACCTACTTCTATTAGGAATTTTTACAATCTTTTTAGCGCTGTTGGTGACAATTGGCAGTATCAATGGCCGTGACGGCCCACCATGCTCAGACGCTAAAATGACACTTTCCACCAGAAGGCTAAATTTCACTGTGGGACAACCAAGAAGTTGAAGGATGTGAAATGTCAAAAACATCATAACAGTACATCTGTGAGTGCTAAATTATGATTATATTGGCGACTCTTTCCACACGATGAAGTTCCTAATAAGTGGGAGAAAAAAATAAAGGGTTTGTTGTTTAGCAGAAAGCCTACAGCGTAAATCTCTTGGAGGGACAAGTGATTGAAAGGTTCTGATCACCTCATAGCAGAGCCGAAGATTTTATTTTGGGGGATCTTTAACCATAGTAGAGTATGCGTTAGATATCTTTCATTTCTTTCTCTATACCGCTCCCACACTACTCCATGTGCTCTCTGCTCTGGGGAGCTCATATTTGGGGTTCTCATATGGTTCCATCAATGGGGACCCCTTTCAGGAACTTGGTGGAAGAGAGAAGAGTGAGGTTAGGTGTTAATTTTCTGGTCCCTTCCTGTGATTTTCCTTGAGCCTGAAGGATACCTCCTCAGAAGGTAGTTCTTTCTTTCAAGGTAGTTCATTCTAAACAATTCTCATCTTCCACATTCCGATAGCCACTATCTCCGTCTGATTTTTCAGGCGTACGGTGATACAAGTTCAGATGTTGCCAGCCCCAATTATAGTTCTACACACACACCTTTGAAAATTCCCTTTGTGAATAAACCTTCCTTAAATTATCCTATTTTGAGGGTCCCATCTGTGTCCTATTTTTACATGTTTGCAGATAACATGGGGAAATAGAAAACTGGAAAGATGTTAATCATCTATCAGAGAAATCATGAGTAATATGTGTGGACGGGAGGCTAATCTCAAGGGTGACTAGTGGACGGGGTTGAAGAATAAGTTCCAAGTCCAATTCTATCATTAGATTAAAAAATTTTTACAGAAAAGATACTGAATATTACTAAATAGCTCAGGAACTATTATATGAATAGTAGACTAAGGTGATTTTGTATAGAGCAGGATCTGTAGCAAATTGATGGAAGGAAGGTAGACTTTGGTTCAGTGTAATAAAGCATTTACTTTTATTTAGAGATGAAATGTTCTGCCTCATCAGGGAATGAATACTGAACTATAAACTCATTAAAATGAGAGTAGGGGCAATTCCTGAGATGAAAAGAGTAAATTCTTGCATTGGGAGACATATTAGACTGCATATCTTTAAGATGCCTTCCAACTTTTGAGTCTGTGTTGCTGTGATCTCAGTGTAACCCAAATAAAACACAGGGCTTCTTGTGATTCGTTTTGGAGACACAGTGAAAGAAATACAGACCATAAATTGCGATGCAAGTTAAAAGTAACTACAATCTTTTTTGTGTGTAATTTCTTGGATACCTTTAAAATAGATGTAACCAATTACTCACATCAAAACTTTGTAAATTCTTTCTTCCACTGCTTTGGTTTCTTCCCCCTCCCTCAAAGCTCCTCCTAGTAACTCTTGTTTTTATCTATTCTCAAATCTCTCCATCAATATTCTACCAATTATCATATCAACTAAAATGTTGCCTTCCTATGACCCCATCCAACTTTTCTTCTCCATTTTTTTTCTCTCTTTACTAAGAAATAATTCCCTGTGTCTTCTTGATTTTTCTCCCCACTGACTACCCCTAGATACACAACAGGATGGATAGAGCAATGGAAATTGCCGTGTTGACAAGGTCTGGATGGTAAAGAAGAGGGTGGTGGTACTGGATGGAGAAGAAGGATAGGAAGTTTGATTCATTAAAAATGTGGGTCCAGGGGCGCCTGGGTGGCTCAGTCGGTTAAGCGGCCGACTTCGGCTCAGCGGTCCGTGAGTTTGAGCCCTGCGTCAGGCTCTGTGCTGACAGCTCAGAGCCTGGAGCCTGTTTCACATTCTGTGTCTCCCTCTCTCTGACCCTCCCCCGTTCATGCTCTGTCTCTCTCTGTCTCAAAAATAAATAAACATTAAAAAATTTTTTAAAAATGTGGGTCCCTATCACATTAGCTTCTCAAGCAAATGAGCTACCTAGAATATGAACATGTTACTTTTAATATATCATGCCTCTGTGAGGATTCGTTTAGGAAAAAAATTTTGAACTAAGAAAAAGTATTGATAAAAACTGAATTTGAACGTGACAATCACAAAGCTTTCTGTAAAGCATTTTGGGTTCAACTTTAATGGCAAGCTTCCATGCATTTAAATCCTACCGTTTTATTAACTGACTGCCTCACCCACTACTTTTGGCAAGCTACCTGCATTCTCCTATGCTCCAATTTCCCCATCTAAATAATAGTGATGATAATACTATCCACCTCAAGAGGGATACTGTGACATTTATTTATTCATTTTTTATTTTTAATGTTTATTTATCTCTGAGAGAGAGAGAGCACAAGCAGGGGAGGGGCAGAGAGAGAGGGAGACCAGAATCCAAAGCAGGGTCCAGGCCCTGAGCTATTAGCACAGAGACCAACACGAGGCTCAAACCCACGAATCCCAAGATCATGACCTGAGCCGAAGTCGGATGCTCAACTGACTGAGCCACCCAGGTGCCCTGGTACTGTGAAATTTAAATGATACATCTCTAAATAGCACTTAACACTGCGTGGCACATAGTAATGTCTAATTAAGGACACCATTATCATTGCTTTTATGGTATAATTTTTATTATATAAGTATTATAGTTTCAAGGCTCTATTTACATAGATATTAAGTTTTAGTTTGAAATTTTGTAGAGAAATAATGTAAAATTTTGATAATATTGATGATAAAGACTGGCTAGGGGGACATCCAACTAATTTTGTCTTCTTCCTATGTTTTCTAGTCTCTTCTGCAGATAGGTGTGACCATACATCTGAGATATATCCGATGGGAAGGGATTGTAAATAAATATGTGTCATCTCAAGAACTGCTCTATAAAACTCTTCTCATGTCCAAGCCTCCCTGATGGTTACCCTTTTAAGATATGATGAACTCAAGATGGCAAACTAATTAGCTACATCTTGAAGATGACAAACAAAACTACAAGGTGGAAGGAACCTTGGGTCCCTGACTCAGTGTCGGGAAGAATCACTTGCCAATCTGAGACTGGTTGGTTTTGGTTTCGGACTTGACGTAAGTATGAAATAAATTTCTCTCGTCTTTCATCTCATTCTCTTATAGGTTTTCCTTGTTGGTGCTGTAACACCTAGGGGTACCTAGCTAATATTATGCTGAACATAGTGATTATTCTGTCCAGTTTAAACATCTTGCAAAACTTCTCACCCAAATTATCTTATTGGAGTAAAAAGTCTTTGACATGATTAAATCACACCATCAAATATTTAATTTTTTTCATTTGTGGATCTTCCTTCTACCTTCAGTATTTCTTTTCATTTCTTTTCCAAGGATTCTCCTCATTCATTTCAAAACATTTTAACTCTTCATTTGATGATTATGTCAATATTTTACTTCTACCAGACCCACAGTTATTTTTTTCTTTTTGCAATTTTGTTCATAAATACTTACAGACAGTGTGTTTGGTGCTCAATATCATGTCTTACATGAGTAGGTATTAAATAAATGTATTTACTAATACTGGGGTGTAAAAGATAAGTGGAAAGCAATGACAGAAATTGTGCCCAAAGTCCATGAACTTGGTGGGAAGCACTGGGAAAACCATAGTGACATTATAAAGATGGGGGAAAACATGCCTTGATGAAAATCTTTCTTTTTAAATTGAGTTGTGATGGTATTTTATGAATTTAGTTACTCTGTTTCAGGTCCTGTAAACTGAGTCAGAATCCTGTAAAGAATACCTAAGCAGGGGTATCTGGGTGGCTCAGTGGCTTAAGCAGCTGACTCTTGATTTCTTCTCAGGTCATGATCTTGGGGTTTGTGAGTTTGAACCCGGCACTGGACTCTGTGCTGATCGCACAAAGCCTGCTTGGGATTCTCTCTCTCCCTCTCTCTCTGCCCCTTCCCTGCTTATATGCTATCTGTTTCAAGATAAATACAAAAAAAAAAAAAAGAATACCTAAGTAAATCAGCATGATTATTATGTAACTATCTATGAAAGCAAACCTGCTATACATTAATAGAAATTATGACAATAATAGCATTCTCCAGGCTCCTTGGGAACATGGAAAACTCAGTGCTTCAGTGGGTAAAATGCTCTTAACTGTTAAGTGGTTGGGTGAAGATACTAAGTGACAGAGAAAATGAGAGAGCTGGAGGTGGTAGGGAGGATTTAGACGAGTGTATAATTTTGGTTGTAAATGCAGATTTACACATTAAGTATTAATAATGGCAACATCATCATCACCAATAATAACACCAAGAGTAATAACACTTCTTTAACATTTTAGAGTTAGGAAAATTATTTCATATTAGTTTATTTAATAATATAGCACTTACATAATTTTATGATTGTGGTTGACATTGTTGACCTGGCTTCTTCCTTGCTAACAGAACTCAAATTTTATTCAGTCAGTGGGTGCTGGTATCTTGATCTTACCAAGAGTTGGCCTCTACCCCAAACCTTAAATGAACTGTGACTGGTCTAGTTCTGTCTGTCATAGCAATCCCCTTCTAGGACTGGGCTAAGTTTAAGTCTCAGCTTTGACCAATGATATATAATGAGAAGCGAGCTAGTCTGCTTTCAGAAAGAAACTAAGATAGAAAGACCAAGTGAAGTGCAGGTTTGAACGAAACCTGTAACCACTGAAGGAACACTGGAATGAAATGACTTCCTGTAATGTAAGAAAAATAACTTCCATTTGATCGCTAGTCTTTGAGAATCCTAACTAATACAGTGATATGGGCAGGAATGATTATCAATACTTTTGTTAAAGTAATCAGATTAGGCCCAAAATGGACTCACTCATGTTAAGTCCCATGTCAGCATACCAAAGCTTAATTAAGTTTCTCTGCTTAGGTACCCCAGAAAAGGAAGGCATGGGTCAGCTTGCTTCCTCTGCACAAGTTACATGAGCTGGGTATAAGACTTCCCTGTGCTCCATAAAAAGAAAGAAAACCTCTTTAACCAATCAGTATAACTTCCTTAATCCTACACACTTTGATCTATAAAAACTCTCTCACCTTATACAGCTCTTTGGAACTACTTCCTGTCCAGTAGCTTGGATGCTGCCCCCTTCATGAATTGCTAAATAAAACCAATGGGATCGTTAAAATGTGTCCAGTTGAATTTTATTCTTTACTAGTTTAACAGTGAGAATCTGAGACCCAAAGAGGCTAAGTAGCTTCTTAATTCCAGCCAGGTCTTATGCCTTAAAATGTAGTATTCCTGCCATCTTATATTTGTAATATCAATAGTAGGGTGAATCTTTATTATTTTTTTATTCCTCACCCACAAATGTGAATATAATGTTGAGCCTATAATTGATTACCTAACTTCCATCCATTAAATAAATGGGATTCTCATCCTTATGCTAAAGAGAATACATCCAAAAGCAAATAATTAATATATTTTCCTAAGGATGAGATATCTCTTATACAAAAAGCTTTTTGTGTCGGTACAATTTTATGTTCATATATTTAATATTTTTTCCACTACTGAGAGGTTAAACATGCTTAATGCTTTCTGTGTTTTTAAGTGTTTTCCTTTATAATGCCCTTTGAATGGATATGCTCCAAGTCATAAGCATCCTTCATGAATTCACATTAATTAGAAAAGAGAAGTTTGTTGATTCTATACTCGGCTACACTGTGACTAAGATATTATAATAGAAGTTATCTGTCTTCAATCAGATAATTTCATCCTAAACAAGAATAATTTTTTTGCATGTGATATTTTATAGTAAAAAAAAGTCTCATGATTTCAATTTCCTGCAACTCAAAACATTTCTCAGATTTTAATATATTTCAAACTGTCTGTCAGATTGGAAAGAATGGGAAAACTCTGGGCAGGAAAAAGTGAAGGATCTGTTTCCTCCTTGCAGTTGGAGAAAGTAAGGCAGACAAAACTAGTCAACACGACTTAAGAACATGTAGAAAACCACAAGGCAAAGTTCTAAAGAAATTGTGCCACACTCGTACATTAAATGACATCCAATTTCTAAATCTGCCACCGAAATACATGTATTTTTGTAGTGAAGAGGCGTTCCTGTTTGAGTCTTTTAAAATAAACATTAGCTTTAATATGGAGTCATTAACATTTTCAAAGTTGTAATAGTCTACATAAATCTCAGGGAACTATAGATGTTTCTAATTGTATTGTAGTTTACTTATCGTTGCTGCACCCCCAAGGCTTTCTTTTGTCCCACCTCTAGCATAAATAAATCCCCATTATTTTCATTTGTAGAGTTTTCTAAAACCTCACTCTTAATTCTCTTCTTTTTTGCTCAGCAGATCTGTCATAGGTATCGGGTTACCTAAATCCGAGCACTCAGGATAAACTCTGATTTCCGTGATCCTCCCTGCACCCCCTTCCTCACCAGGGGAATACTCATTTATTTCCACAATGCTCTGCCCTCTTCCTGCAAACAGGATTTTCATTCTCCAGGCTTGAAGCACCAATTGTATAATTCGATACAAAAATTATCCTGGAAAAGCATAAGGTAATTATAAGCATAATTATTCTGTGAAGCAGAAGAAGGAAAAAAAGGTGCTACTTTAACAGCTGTAAAACTTAGCACTTTGTCTCTTCTTGTGGCTACACAATGCCAAACATCCAGATGCGACGTGATCATTCAATCGGCTAGATGCCTCCAAACTGGAAGAGTTTAGGAGCTGATAAACAAAGCAGCCTGCCTGAGTGGCTTTTTCCCTTGCGCATCTGGTTATTTTGACACTATCCAGGCAGAAACGTTATCATAACATGACCAAAGACGAATGTGTGGTACTTGGTCCAATGACTGGAGGTGGGCACAATGTGTACAATTATTCTCGTTTGTGTGATTGCTCAACACTGCTCCTTCCAATCTCTTAACAAAACTTGCACCACTTTACAAACAAATTAAAAGAGTGGTTACATATGTAAAACTTTTTTTAACTTAACGAAAGCACTTAATCACCCTGGGGCATTTTTGCAAGGAGGAAGGGTCTTCAAAATTGTATCCACACCCACCTTGCCGTAAAAAAACGAGGTGTCATGTTTTGTTGGGAAAAGCTAGCTCTACTGTTAGGAAACTGAAAGAATTCATTTGTTCTTATTTATTCCGACTCCAACGTTCTGTTTGTCGGCATTTAGACACAGGCTGAATAAAGTATATCATATTTACAATCATAATGGATTTCAAACACACTCTTAGCCAAAGCTTTCAACAGGAAAAAAATGCAATTTAAAAAACAAATCAGCTTCGTCAAAAGACTGTTCTCTTTCCCCAGCTCAACCTCCCAGTCATGGTACCCCGGCAAGACGCTTGGTCTTCGAGGGGAAGAAGGACTGGGACCAGGGCTACAGAGAGGAAGAGACAAGGACACCCGCATTAATGAAACCTATCGTCAAATGACATCTTCTACGATCAAAATTCTAGTTTTATAATTTCAGAAAGAAGTATATTCTGCCCCCAGTTTTGGGTGGGGCAGGCTGCCTTTAAGGAACTATTTTGATCTACTTTTGTTTAGCCAGTTGAACACTTAGGAGAGCTGATTTTATTGTCTCTCTAGCCAGTGATGTACCTAGATGATGGTCAAAGAGGACTTTAACTTCCAGTAATCTTAACCCTTTTATGAGTGCAAATTGATCACTTAACATTTTTTAAAAAGTCCATTTGGTATCTGACCTGTTAACCTTCATATGACGCCATGACATCTTAAAATCAGAGAAACTATTAGAAAAATTATGTCTTAAATATGGGCCTTTGTATCTTTTGCACATTCTCTTCTCCAGTGGTTATTACCTAATAATTTTTGACACTGGTGATTAAACATAAAGTTTTACATTTTATGATTTTCTTTCAAACACACGATTGCGAACATATATATCAAGGCAAAAATTAAACATTCTTCAAGAGTCTGCAATTATATTTATACATTAAAATGTCAACTGGGTGAAATGAGTAACTTCAAACAATATTTTAATCTCATTGTTTTAAAACAAAACAATTCATCAATGTTTTATCATCAGTCCTAATAATCTCACTTTTAAACAACAGAAAGGGACACTGGTAGCCTTTTTTAAAAATTAATTTTAGGGGCGCCTGGGTGGCGCAGTCGGTTAAGCGTCCGACTTCAGCCAGGTCACGATCTCACGGTCCGTGAGTTCGAGCCCCGCGTCAGGCTCTGGGCTGATGGCTCAGAGCCTGGAGCCTGTTTCCGATTCTGTGTCTCCCTCTCTCTCTGCCCCTCCCCCATTCATGCTCTGTCTCTCTCTGTCCCAAAAATAAATAAATGTTGAAAAAAAATTAAAAAAAAAATTAATTTTAGTGGTGATTATGATTAGAAAAATTCAGTTAATTATTTGATATGTTCATAACCATATCATATCTGATTAGAGAGTAATCTCCAATCCTTACAACTTGATTACTGCAACACTTATTATACTATCATTTATTCCTGAATCTTAGCACTTGAGGTCCCTTCTAGAGGTTAGGTCAGTGCTGAAGGCTCCGTGCCTCAAACGAAAACCTTGACTTTATATTGTTGTGTACATGCTGGCAGCCTGCCTGTGCTCAATTCTGAAACAGAAGGTCGAGACTGTCCGAGAGAAAAGCCTTGTTTTGGACAGAGTAGGAATTCTCTGAGCAAAGTTTATCTTCCAGCACCCCCTGCCCTCACTTTCTGTGTTCTCTTCGCTTTATAAGGATAAACAACATCTACTATTCTGAGATGTCCTTGTGATGTCTATTTCATAAGTCGTCTGCTGTGCGTCTCTGCCACTCCAAGGAAAGTGGCTGATGAACTCAGTTCCTGAGCTACAAATGTCTCATATTCTCCGTTACCATTTGACCTTAGCACAAACCAAAGAAACAGTTAGGTAATGTGGCGGCGTTACATTCTCTAACATTCCTGGCAGAGAAGGAGATTTAAAAAAACAAAAGCGAAAAAAAAAAAGATGAACAAGACATTTCTCTGGCCTTTGAGGATCTTACAACCTAGTTAGATTGATAAAACCTAAAAATAAATGAGCTTAGATGTTTCATCTTTTCTTTCAAGTCTTTTTACTGCACGGTCAACTGAGAAACCCCTCCTGTGGATAATGCGTGCGTGAGAGTCTGTGTTTGTTTTTGTCAAAGCCCTTAAAATACTCCAAGTAGCCGTTCACTGTGGAACTGTGGACTCTGTAAGACCAGTGACGGTCTTTTATTTCTTAGCATCTAGTATGTCATAGGTTTTTAATAAGTATGTGTATTTTTAAATGAACAGATATAGAAGTACCTTCAATAGCTATCCAAATACTTTCTTTTTCTGGATATGCTGTGCACAGGAGGCAGCAATTGAAGCTATCTACAGTGGAAAGAAAAGAAGAGGTGAAGGAAAAAGACAAGGGAGCCATCTGCATATGAGGGACAGGAGGAAACAGAGAAAGCCAGGCAACTGATGAGGGAGGTCAGGAGGCCCAAAGTCCCCCCCCCGCCCCCCGCTCCCCGTGACTCTGAACTCCTGTTACACAACTAGAAATACCTGCTCATAAAACCAGTTTTGAGAAAGACATTTACCCAGATACCAAGGGTTTGACAACATCTCTTTAGACAAAGTAAATCCCCAAATATATGATGTATGCACGGTGATGGAGATACTATACTCCTTCAAGCCAGTTGGATGAGTTCAGAAGTACACATAAAAAGCTCATTAGTTAAAAGTATTTGCAGAGAGGGATCTGAGTGACTCAGAAGGGTGAGCATAAGACTTCAGCTCAGGTCATGATCTCACAGTTCATGAGTGTGAGCCCCGCAGTTGGCATCGGCCTCTCTGTGGTCAGGGCAGAGCCCCCTTCAGATCCTCTGTCCCCTTCTCTCTTTGCCCCTCCCCTGCTCACGCTCTCTCTCTCAAAAGTGAATACACATTTCTTAAAAAAGTATCTGCAGAGAAGGACAAACACGGTATGATAACACCAACACGTGGAATCTTTAAGAAAGCCCAACTCACAAAAACAGAGTGGAACAGTTGTTGCCAGGGGCTGGGTGTGGGGTAAAGGATGTGAGGGAATTGGGCATTAGGGAAAATTGTTTAAGGGTATAAACTTTCAATTAGTAGATAAATAAGTCCTACAGATCTAATGCGCAGAATAATGATTCTAGTCAATAATACTGTATTCCAGACTCCAAAGTTGCTAAGTGACTAGATCTTCATCGGTCTTGTCCCCCCCCCCCCAAAAAACCGCAGGGGTGCCTGGGTGGCTCAGTTAAGCCTCTCACTCCTGATGGCGGTTCGGGTCATGATCTCAGGGTTCATGGGATCCAGCCCCGTGTCCGGCTGTGTGCTGATAGCATGGAGCCTGCTTGAGATTCTCTCTCTCCTTCTGCCCCTCCCCAGCTCACGCGTGTGCTCTCCCCCTCTTTCAAAGTAAATAAACATGAAGAAAAAAAACTGCAATATATACAAGTGACACATTAACACCATTGCACACCTGAAACCCCCACAATTATATCAATAAAAAAGCTATTTTCCCTTATATTTTGGAAACGAGCAAAGGAAATGTACTATTAAAGGCTAAACCCCAAGGTTTGCTGCTACTTAGAGAAATTAGGTTTCCAAAAAAGAAAGCTTGATAGTATTACTTAATTATACCACATTCAAAAAATAAAAGTCCTTGCTATTTTAGATCATTATTGGTGCAGGTATTTAATTTTCTGGTGTTTTTAAATCCATTATTACCAGCTATAGACAACAAACATTCTTAAATAGTTTTACATGCTTTTCTGGGAATCCGTATTGAGTTCCAAAAGAACTGGTATTATTACAACCATTATTGTTAGAAGTACATCGTCTTGTCCTCCCTTGTACTGCTTAGAGCTCTGATGTGATGGCTGGAGATCAAGCATCCACATTTTACAATGAGGATGAAGGCTATGTTAAGAGGCAGTGATTCCAGGGTTCTAAATGATTTGGGGGAGTCACTATTCTAGTCCAAGGCTGCTGAGAAAAATAAATTCCCATATTGTTTACATAATAATTATTCTAGATTTTGTTCTGTTTTGTTGTGCACAACCTAAAGCAAAACTTACCTGATGGCCACGAGTTGTCTCTATATCTTTGGCTTAAAAATCAGTACATATTAAATATGTATATGAAAATAGTAACTTGCTTTCTTAAGATCTAGGTACAGTTTTGGAAACATTGCCAAACTCCTTTATGTTCTAATTCGGGTTTCTTCCTGACAGTTTTTTCCCCCCAACACTTTTATAAGAAGGTGGAGCACGCTTGATACTTTTTGGAAATGAGATATGAGATCCTGCCTGTGAAAACTCTGTTACACAGAGTTTCTGAATTATTATTTAAAAGTCCCGTTCCCACACACTGAAGTTTGAGACCATCTGACTGTCTCTGTAAGTCTTTTCAGCTTCCAGAGCGCGATGAGTTAGAGCACAGTGTTTAGAGCCAAATCTCTCATTAGGACCTCACGAAAAGTTGTGGCAAAAGGCAGAAGAAATCTAGTCAAATCATACTCAGGCTCTAATAGAAACCAGATTATCTTTTATTCCTATCGCTTTGTGATTTTACCTACTGATGGCTGGTGTGCCCAAAGGCTATACGAAAGAGATACTTTATTAATTTACAAAATGAACAAGTACAATGGACCTTTAGCTAGTATTCTGTAATGCTTTACACAATAATATAAACAAATGTTGGCTATTTTGAAGCCTATAAATAGGACAGAATAGATACACAGAAACAAGGGCTGGAACATACGAAATGTGGAGATCCTATGTTAAGTTGTAAATGGAATAACAATGGCCAGATACCGCCAAGAAGAAAATAAGGGAATAATTCCTATCAAAACGAGAATTATTGTGACCGATTGTCAAGAACTCACACATTGAGATGCTTCTGAATTTTTAGGTTTAAATTTGGAAATATGTAACTGAAAGATGTAGTCTGTGAAATCTACATCAGGGTCTAATTACCAAAGAGAATAAAATACATCTCAGTGCCCTGTTTTATGTTGGCAAAGTGTAAAAAGTTTTTGTAACTTGTACAGATAATCCTATTTTTAAATTTTCTTTACTAAGTTCTGGAGATTTTCACCAGAAATTCTGACTTTTTTAGAAAATAAGGCAGGCAGAGGAGAAAGAAGAAAGACGAAAGGTAAGGGAGAGGCCCAGGCAGTGAGAGTCAAGAAAGGGAAGAACACAGAATAAGGCTTCTCAGAATACATAAAGAGAAGAAAATTACCAAAAGTGAGGGAGAATAAAAGAATAATGTGCTATGTAGCCTGTATGAGGAGGTAGAACTGATTTCATCACTCCTAAGAGATTAGCAAATCGATTCACCTATTTTGGGGTTTGCTTCTTTTACCTTTAGAACCAAAACACAGATGGCAAGGATATTTTTACCTATTATTTTCATCACCCAGCAAGTGCTTAAAGGTTTAATGTTAAAGGAGAAAGAACAAAAGACTGTCCCAGATGCTAATTAAGTGCAGGTAGAAAGGAAGAAGGGAGCGCTAGAGAAAACGTGTGCCAGAACAAACATAAGATTTTTCTCCATTACTGGCCTCATATTCTTTACGGCTAATGCTTTCAGTACTTATTGATTTACTAGACTGGTAATTACACTAACATCGACCTGCGTTTTTCTTTCCTGCATAAATGTTGAGTTTATTAAAAGCTGGTGCCATCAGGTAATGGTAATGCCAAAATACAATGTGGTAGACACTTTGAAGTCCTACTGTGTGCAAGGCTCAACAATGGCTTTGGGGTTTCAAAGAACCCATTTCGTCTCGGTTCTCAGTTTTAAGAAGTTATCAGGCTACTTTGGAAGTTAATCATAGTTTCAACAAAATTATGATACAACAGAAAGAGAATCTCATAAAAATACGAACACTTGCTTTTGTTTGGGGGGCTTCAAAGGAAAAAAGGAGCCATTATTTTGCAGAACTTGAAAAAAATCTTTGATAATATTGAAGAAGAAAACCAAAGCGGGAGGCATCACAATCCCAGAGTTTAGCCTCTACTACAAAGCTGTCATCATCAAGACAGCATGGTATTGGCACAAAAACAGACACATAGACCAATGGAATAGAATAGAAACCCCAGCACTAGACCCACAAACGTATGGCCAACTAAGCTTTGACAAAGCAGGAAAGAATATCCAATGGAAAAAAGACAGACTCTTTAACAAATGATGCTGGGAGAACTGGACAGCAACATACAGAAGGATGAAACTAGACCACTTTCTTACACCATTCACAAAAATAAACTCAAAATGGATAAAGGACCTGAATGTAGACAGGAAACCATCAAAACCCTAGAGGAGAAAGCAGGAAAAAACCTCTCTGACCTCAGCCATAGCAATTTCTTACTTGACACATCCCCAAAGGCAAAAGAATTAAAAGCAAAAATGAACTCCTGGGGCCTCATGAAGATAAAAAGCTTCTGCACTGGAAAGGAAACAATCAACAAAACTAAAAGGCAACCAACGGAATGGGAAAAGATATTTGCAAATGACATATCAGATAAAGGGGTAGTATCCAAAATCTATAAAGAACTCACCAAACTCCACACCCGAAAAACAAATAATCCAGGGAAGAAATGGGCAGAAGACATGAATAGACACTTCTCTAAAGAAGACATCCAGATGGCCAACAGGCACATGAAAAGATGCTCAACGTCGCTTCTCATCAGGGAAATACAAACCAAAACCACACTGAGATATCATCTCATGGCAGTCAGAGTGGCTAAAATGAACAGTTAGGAGACTATAGATGCTGGCGAGGATGTGGAGAAACGGGAACCCTCTTGCACGGTTGGTGGGAATGCACACTGGTGCAGCCACTCTGGAAAACAGTGTGGAGGTTCCTCAAAAAGTTAAAAATAGACCTACCCTATGACCCAGCAACAGCACTGCTAGGAAATTACCCAAGGGATATAGGAGTTACTGATGCATAGGGGCACTTGTACCCCAATGTTTATAGCAGCACTTTCAACAAGAGCCAAATGATGGAAAGAGCCTAAATGTCCATCAACTGATGAATGGGTAAATAAATGGTGGTTTATATACATAATGGAATACTACTTGGCAATGAGAAAGAATGAAATATGGCCTTTGGTAGCAATGTGGATGGAAGTGGAGAGTGTTATGCTAAGTGAAATAAGTCATACAGAGAAAGACAGATACCGTATGTTTTCACTCTTATGTGGATCCTGAGAAACTTAATGGAAGACCATGGGGGAGGGGAAGGGGAAAAAAAAGTTACAGAGGGGGAAGGAGGCAAATGATAAGAGACTCTAAAAAAAACTGAGAATAAACTGAGGGTTGATGGGGGGTGGGAGGAAGGGGAAAATGAGTGATGGGCATTGAGGAGGGCACCTCTTGGGATGAGCACTGGGTGTTGTATGGAAACCAATTTGACAATAAATTTCATATTTAAAAAATAAAATAAAATAAAATAAAATAAAATAAAATAAAACAAAAAATCTTTGAAATAGGTGGCATTCAAGTTATGTGACCCTCACCAACTTACATATGGCCAATAAACCTCGGTTTCCTTCTCCATAATACTGTTATAATAACAGCACCTACTTCATGAGACTGCTGTTGAAGAATTGAGTAGAATACAAACTACCAGCATAGTGCCTGCACATAATAAGCACTGTGTCATGTTAGCAATTAACATTTTATAATTATTCTATTTATTGTTATTTTTAAGCTTGAACAGGTACTCTCAGAATTCTAGTGAGACCCAAACCACGTTGATTTTCTGAGCCACCTAGGATGTTAAAAAAGAAATGACAAATGGGGCTGTTAAAAATTGAGGTGTATTTTCAATGTTCACATATAAAAAATTAATGCCCTTAACACCAAGAAACGTAACATCTCTCATCGCATCATAGGCAGCATGATGGAGAAATGAACAGAATAAGAAGGTCGAGGTGGATAGGAGGGATTTCAGGTGAAAGAAACAGAAGGAGCAGGGGTATGGAAGTTAGGGGATACAAGGAGATTTTGGGCAATGGTGAACTGTTTATTTTAGAGGGGGGCATAAGATATATTTAAGAAAACAAGGGGTGCCTGGGTGGCTCAGTCAGTTGAGTGTCTGATTTCGGCTCAGGTCATGATCTTGCGGTTTGTGAGTTCGAGCCCCACGTCAGGCTCTGTGCTGACAGCTCAGAGCCTGGAGCCTGCTTCGGATTCTGTGTCTCCCTCTTTCTCTGCCCCTCCTCGGTCATGCTTGCTCGTTCTCTCTCACTCTCTCTCTCAAAAATAAACATGTACAAAATTTTTAAAAATTAAAAAAAAAACAACATAGATATTTTGGGGAACACAGGGTGGTAGATCATCAAACAATTCAACAGGGAAAAAGAGATTAGTTTCTGAAGTCTCTCCGTGTGCATGTGCGTGCACATGTGCGCATTCGTGTGGTCATAGAACTGATTTTAATTTTTCAAGGGATTAATTGGCAACTGTATACAATGTGAACCTAATAGAGACAGGTTGGCAGGGACACTCAGGCAGAGAATTCCCATGAGCACCTGGAAATGACACTAAAAATTCTTATAGAACAACGGTCTTGGGTATACATAGATCATGAATTTCTGCCTCACAATGGTTTTAGCAGATAGCCTTGCTTATTCTCTAACAGAATAAAGAGAAGCCATTACATACACAAAGCAATGCATAGGAAGGAAAGCAGAAGCAGCAAAGGAAACAAAGCAGAAAATAATACAGCCCCTTCAGCAAATCTCTTCCCTAATTTACACAGCCGTGTTCACTCTCATAAGTATCTTCCTGGTTTCTCTGTATCCCAAAGGACCACGGAAGGCTATGTACCAATGCATGAGTGATTCTTCCCGATGAACTCAGTGCTCCACCCAGGAACCATAAAAAAATACCTTTCTATGGAAACGTCTCCACTCTAGTCTGAATCCCTTTTGCTTTCACTCCCGTAGAACTTCTTTAATCCATTCTCTTCTACTGTCTCTGCAACCCTTCCTTAATCTTGGTCCCTCCTCCCAGATTTTAAACCTGTTTAACGTGTTCTCATTTGTGATTTCTATCTTCCTGGCCCATTCGCATCCTTTTATGTGGACCCTTTGTTTTTATCTGCTCCACCAAGGATTCGTTCTTTGGTCTTATTCTCTTTCAGCATACATACCTCATCTATGTGGGTTCAGTTACCACCGATGTGTTTATGATTCTTAAATATCCGAAATTAGGACCAGGTCATATACACAATGGATTGTTGGCATGACTGGTGTATCTACAACAGAACTCATCATCTCCTCAACCCTCCCGTTTCTGCACATTATGTATCACAAAATGGCAGCACAATTATTTCAATCATCCAACCTCCAGACCTGAGTGAAATCCTAGATGCTTCTTTCCTTCAACATCTCTCACGAATCAGTTTCTAATTCTTGGGCTGTGTACGTTGAGATTCTTTGGATGAAAGCAACATACAGAAACAGTAATTTATTACAAGCACACCACTAGGAGTTGGAAGTTTGGAGAACTCGGCAGTAATAAGTTTTGGCAAGGATGGGAAGAAATTGGAACTCTTGTACATTGTTGATAGGAATGTAAAATGGTTCAGCTGCTTTGGAAAGTAGTTTGGTACTTCTTTAAATTACTAAATATACATATGACCTAGCAATTCTACTCTTGAGTATATACTAGAGACATGAAAACATGCTCACACAAACTCTTGTGCGTCAAAGTTCATGGCAGTTCATTTGTCATAGGCGCCCCAGCATGGAAACATCCTAAAGGTTCACTGGCTGATGAATGGATAAACAAAATCTAGTACACCCATACAAGTGGACATTATTCAGCAACAAGAAAGAATGAAGCACTGATACATGTTGCCACATGGATGATAAGTGTAAAAAGCCAAAGAAGAATACATGTTGGATTTGTCCATCTATATGAAATGTCCAGAAGAGGCAGATCTGTACAGATAGAACATAGATTAACGGTTGTCAGGAGGTAGGGGAAGAAGAAGTGAGTATCAGTAAATATGGTGTTTCTTTTAAGGGTGATGAAAATGTGTAAAAAATAGATTGTGCTGATGGTTACTTGACTCTGCAAATATATTAAAAACAACTGAACTATATACTTTAAATGGGTCAACTTTATGGCATCTCAATAGATATACATACGTATATTGAAATATATCTCAATAAAGTTGTCTAAAAAACATAGTGAAATTATAGTTATTTAAAAGCCTTCAAGAGACCCCCACTATCTGCCACCATATTTCTCTGGCTGGGCATATTCAGTGGTTCACTGGATGAAATCTGAAACGCATTCACACAGTGTAGAAGGTCCTTACTGCTCTCTGCCCACAGTTCTCTCACAGTCGTTGCAAGTATTAGCCACACATCCTTTGTTCCAG
Source organism: Prionailurus bengalensis (assembly GCF_016509475.1). NCBI lineage: Eukaryota > Metazoa > Chordata > Mammalia > Carnivora > Felidae > Prionailurus > Prionailurus bengalensis. The sequence continues at coordinate 37,882,134 of NC_057348.1, read as the reverse complement.
CCAGGTAGAACTACTTGTACGTGGCTCTGCCTTGTATCTTTGCCTTTTGCTCTCTGCTTTTTCTCGATGTCCCCACTCCAACTCATATACCCAATTCTTAGTCATTCTTTAAGATGTAACTTTGCCTATCACTTCTCCCAGTGTGTCAGTTATAATTGTTCTCCCTCACAAAAAAGGTTTTGGGGGCAATAGAATAAATATAACTTGGGCAATAAAATATTTTGGAAGAAAACAGAATGGCTCAAAGAATGATAGAACGAATTGAAGAAAGGAAAAATTCAAGATCTATACTGCGGGAAATAATGGAGAGCCTCTCTCAGATGAGGTTCTTAGAATGAGCTGGTTCTGTTTTTGGGCTCCGTGAGATTCAGTTCAAGAGTCAACATGCAAAGGAAGATATCTTCTGATTGCCCAACTTGGGTAACATGCCCATGTCTCAACCAGGAGCTGATAGGACATCTGGATGGACAGTCCCACCAAGACCGCATGCAGTGGCATGGGAGGATGGCCCCAATATGTCCTCTCATGCTTCTAAGCCTTCTTGAAGTTAAATGAGACCATGTAGTTAATTTGAACCAATGAGACATGAGAGGAAGTGACATGTCTATGCAATCATGTCCAAAGCAAAGCAAAGCAGAGCCAGCGCAAGTCCTTCCAGCTGTAACTGCCATGTATTCCTGGTAGGATAGCTAAGGAAGGTAGAACCCTAGTCCCCGGGGGGCATTTGGGGCCAATGAAGCCCTCTCTGTCAGTTCAGAATATGTCGTCTGGGAAAGATAAAAAAAATTTGACGGCATTTTCATTAGCCTAGGCAGATGGAAATATTTCTTAAACTAAGGAGGTATTGTCAGAAGAAAAAAGGGGGAATGGATCGTGAGAAAGTAAACCTGCAGCTGCCCACTAAATTGAGTGAAACCTTCCTGACCTCCCTGGAGACACTCGCCACTTCCTACTCTGTGCTCTTGCACTATTTTGGGATATACTTTAACTAGTACATGTTAAGCAGCTGTAATTATTTGATTACGTGCTTTTTTTTTTCTTCTTTCACCAGCTGCTGAGCTTTACATCTAAGAGACAATGAGCAAATATTTGTTACATGAAAGAACGAATAAGTGACTAAAAAAGGAGAAAACGAAACAAAAACAAATCTGGTAAATCTCTATCACGTAAAAGTACCACGGTTTTCTCTTAATGTTTTTTTTTTTTTCCCTTTGTGTATATTCATGTTTTGTTTCAATCTTTGGTACACAAAAGATGTTCCGATGCAAAATGGGTCAAGTATAACTTGCTGGCCTACCTAGCCTGCAAATGTGGTTTCCGTCTGCTTGGCATCTTAAAAATTGTGACTTAATTACCGCATTCTTTTAAATATAGAAAATTTTACCCATGTATCTGGGGTTCTAGCTTTTTTTTTTTTTTAATTGGGACAGGTTACAACAATGAATCCCTATTTCCTTACGAAAAGAATTAGATGGATCTGAGGTGCCGTTGCTTCTTCCACACGCCGAGAAGTTCTTCCAACTTGACTGTAGCAAGTCAAGCCTGCTTTTCAGTAACCTGCATTCACTTATCCATTGTGGCTACCTGCCAGGCTCTGCGAGCATTTTTGTTCAAGATCCCTGTAAATGCTCGAGGAAACTGAAGGGTCCTGAAAAGGCCTCTGCTGGGACACTAGCACTGTTCAAGTCTAGGCTGCAGCGAGAGTTCCTCTTTCCAGTGAAGAATGGATCTGTGCCGTCACATATCATGAATAAAGTGCTAAAGTTTTTAAAACCATCCGGGTCAAGCATTTGTTATATATTATGCTGTAATGGTCACTGTCTACTAAGGGGGCAGGCGATTAACTTTTACTTGGTGATTTCTTCAATTTTCGGGAAACATTTTTGATTTGGTCTTGATGTAGTTTAAATGCATTGTGTGAACCTCCTTTTTTTCTGCACGAGTATAATTTGGTTCATAAATTGCAGATGGTGGAATCATGCTAAATGAATATCCTCATTGCTCAGAAAATTAATTCTTTTGACAGAATCATTCACTTAAAATGGAGTGAATATTTAACTTTATATATTAAGAGGTTTGAATGAAGTATCAATGCCTTCATTTCCATATACTGCCTCCCTCAATAATTTCATAGTTCATTTCCCTTTTATTGAAGTCAGGGATATTTGAGCCATATTTGTAAGTTCTCATTGCCAAACATTTTTCTTTCATTTTTTTTTTTTTTTCTTTTTGGTGTAACGTTTCTGGTTCTTCCGCATTAGCTATCGGATGCGAATGGTCATAATCAATACATGTACCTTCAACAACTGACCTTAGCCTGTAGAGGATAGTGGTTAAGGCCTAGAATCAGACTGGCTGGGATTTAAAGACGGGAGTCCCCGTCTTCTGCTGTGTGACCTTGGGCAATCTGCTAAACCTCGATGAATGAATCTCAGTTTCCTCATTCATTCAAAAGAATGAATCAGGTTAATAAGATATATATTATTATAAATATATATGTATAATATTATATATTACATATATATAATGCATGTCCACTATTACTAAGATGATACCACAAATTCTATACCTACCGTCAATTCTGATTTGCTAAAGAAAATTGCTTTGCATGTATTCCAATCTTCCCGGTCAAAGTCCTCCTACCACCAACGCCCACGAAATGGAATCCAGTTATTTTTCTTTTTAAGGTCTTCCACATTCTAAACTGGTCTTTTACTTACTCGAGGACCACTGAGTTTTATTCTGTGTTTGTTTTGCCGCCGATCACCCTACGTACCTTCCTTCCTGTATGCCGCGGCTTTTGCCATTCTCCTCGACTATAATAATTCTCCCTCCACTTATCAGAATTCCTCTTGTCCTTGAAGGTGTAGCTCAAATAACACCCTCTCTCTTAGACTTCTTTTCTCAAATGTAGAAATTTTAATTTTGGAAACGTAAATTTGGCACTTCTATGGCATTTATCTTTTTTATAGTTTCTGTTAATGGAAGCAATTGGGGAGGGATGTGTGGAGATAGAAATAGATGGCCTAAATTTGGATACAGGAAAACAGATAGATTTGAATCGTACAGGATCAGATTAACCATGGTTTAACAGGTGTCTGGGAGTTATTTGTCCTTGAGCAGGTCTTGGCAGTATGCGGCAGGAGGCAAGCCTTAAGATGGGGCTGGTTTGAGGTCAGAGTGAGTTGGATGCGGGGCAAGTTGGAAGCAGCAGCAATGGAGGTGAATTTTCAGCAGAGAGACTGCAGGAAATGAGGACGACCTAGGTTCTTGCTGATTTTTTTTTTAATTTTTAAAAAAATGTTTATTTATTTTTGAGACAATGCAAGAGACAGAGTGGCAGTGGCTAGAGAGCCAGTGCGAGGAGCGGAGGGGTAGACAGAGGGAGACACAGAATCTGAAGCGGGCTCCAGGCTCCGAGCTGTCAGCCCAGAGCCCGACGCGGGGGAGGCGGGGCTCGAACTCAGGCACCAAACCGGGAGATCATGACCTGAGCTGAAGTCGGACGCTTAACCGACCGAGCCACTCAGACACTCCTTGGTTCTTGCTGATTTTTAACCATGGTTTATTGTGTAACCAACCCTGAGTAACTCGCAGGGATCAGCAAACATTTTCTGTAAAGGCCCAGAAAGTAAATATTTTCAGCCATACCCACCATGTTACAACTACTCGACTCTGTTGTTTTAGCACGAAAGCAGCAACAGACAATATGTAAACAGACTGTGTTCCAATCGAACTTTATCTACTTCTCAGGATGCAGGCTACAACGGGGTTGTAGTTTGTTGATCCTTGGAACTAAAATCCTTATAAACCAAACATAGACTTTTGAGAAAAGGGTGTCTCTTTCTTCTGTACCTCTAACTGCCAGTAGAGGTTTGATATATTTGAAATATTCACTAAAGATGTATTATTCATTAAGGGTGAAGATTATTTGCGGCATAACACATCTCATTTATAATATATATATGGTAATTCACTCTGATACCTGGAACGTTTTCCTCCCCTGCCATATTTGTGTTGACACTTACTATTTTGGGGGTGACAGTTTTATTTCCTAAATATGTTCTCTGTACTGCGTTCTCTGGATGTTTCATTAGTTAAAAATAATATAATTTTTCTATTTGAGTTTCATAAAATTGCTCCTTCTGCTGATTTTAATCTCTAAAGACTCTGAAAATTAAGCGAACATTATTTATTAACCTTTTAAAAAGAGATGGAAGGCCATCAACTTATGTACTAAGTTACTGCAACAGGCTCATACTTGTTGGTCATAATGTTTTGATGACATGACACAAAGCCCCTGTTCCCAAGGGTTAGAAAGCAGTAATTGACTGATGTTGTCTGTCATGGGCGGGCGAAGAAGGTGTGATAACATTCAGATCTCGTATCTAGTATCCTTAAGCCAAATAGTATAAAAACAACTCTATCCGTCTATAAAAATATGTACATTTATATTTTGTGAGTATGTTCCAAAGATATCCACCAAATTATGAGGTAGGATCATCTGGATGGCACATGACAGGCGATCTTACGTATTTTTTATTTTGAATTTTGTGGATTTTCTAAATGTTCTACAATGAAAATAGTTACTTTGGGGATTTCTGCTTCTGGTAATAAGGGGGGCTAGATACTCAGAATGGTCCATATGTCAGAGTACAACGTAGGTCCCAGATAATGTACATCTAGTGTATTTGTTTAAAGTTTATTTATTTTGAGAGAGAGCGAGCGCATGTGAGCAAGTGGGAGGGGGGCAGAGAGAGAGGGAGAGACCTAAGCTGACGTCAAGAGTTAGTGGCTTGCATGAAGGAGTAAACTTGCAAAGTGGGAAAGTGGTTCTATACCACAACTGTAAATTTCCTCTAGAATAGCGAATCCCAAATGTATGCTGTTGGTACATCTATAGATCAAATTCAACCAAATTTTAGCTCCTGGTAGAAAAGGAAATCACCAAACACGGAGTGAAATACAGCGTTATGAATGAGAGTCAGTACAAAAAATGAAGGTTCAGACTCCATCTGAAGATCAGAGATAATGGAATTTTCAGACACAGAACATCAATTACTGATATAGTATAAGTTTCCGTAAATTAACAGTGGAATAGGGGTGCCTGGGTGGCTCAGTCAGTTCCGTGTCTGACTCCTGATATTGGCTTAGGTTGTGATCTTGTGGTCATGAGATCAAGCCCTGCATGGGGTTCTGCTGATCAGAGTCTGTTTGGGGTTCTGTCTCCCTCTCTCTCTCTCTCTCCCTGCTGCTTCCCCACTCGCACACAACTGCATGCTCTCTCCCTCTCTAAGTAAATAAATAAACTTAAAGAAAAAGTAGAATAAAAAAGGGAAAATTATAAAGAATGACCAACCAAACTGAGTTTTTAGAAATGAGAAAGGTAACTTAAATTCAATGTATGGATGACATAATAGATGAAACACTGTTGAAGTGAGTGCTAGGGAACTAAAAGACAGACCCAAAGAAACTACTCAGCGACAGAGATGCAAACCATGAGAGGTTAAGACACACAGAGAATACAGTCAGAAGGTGTAGGACATTCTCAGTGGGCGTCCCAGAGAAATAGACTAGAGATGATGGTGAAGAAGAGGAAAGTCTGAGGCTTTTCTACAACTTACCAAACACATGAGTTCACAAATAGAAAAAGCACAATATATGAAATGCAGAGGGGAAACAAACACCCAGACGACCATGGAAAAACTACCGAACACCAAGCTCTCAAGAAAAGGTCTTACCAGGAGCTCCAGCGAAAGGGTGGATCAAATGAATGCAAATCAGAGGTCGGCAGCAGTGTAAGGAGGAAAGTAAAGGGTATTGACTCCCAGCATTGTGAACCTAGCAAAACTCTTTTAAGAAAAAGCGTGAAATACGAACAGACTGATTCTCCTGAGGGGTTTGTTTAAAATTGTATTTCTTCTTTAAATAAAACTGGTGGCTTCACATGAGCCTGGAGTTTTCTTTGTTGGATGTTTCACTTCTTCAATCTCTGAAACAGATAGAGGGCTTTCAGTTTCTTCTTGCGTAGTAACACAATAGCCACGTTTGTAACTTTCCAAATTTTATCTCAAGTTTCAGATTTATTAGCAAGTAATTTTTCAAAACACTGTTATTGTCTTTTGGGATACATACAGTGATGTTCCTCTGCTCATCTCGGATATTGATTATTTGTCTTTTCTCTTTTCGTCGTTCGGACTTGTTGAGACTTTATCAACTTTGTTTTTAAAGAAAGAACTTTGGGTCCTATTGATCTTCTACATTTCATTAGATTTTTTTTTCTATTTAACTTGATTTCTGCCCTTACCTTTATTTCTTTCTCTGATTTTCTTTTAAGTTGCTATTCTTTTTCTAGTTCCTTGACGGGAAAGCTCAGGATAGATTCTCCACCTTTCTGAGGTTCTGACATAAATTGTAGAACTCAGTAGTTCTCAAAGTCAAAGCCTGGACTAGAGAATTAGCACCAATCCAGAACTTGTGAGAAATGGAATTTCTTGGCTGAAATCTCAGTTCTATTAAAATCAGAGTTCTGAGGGGAGGGGCTGAGCGATTTGTGTTCCGGGAAGTTTTTATTTAATAACAGAATAGTGTTTATAACAGTGTGAAGAGTAGACACTTCGATTCAAACTAGGCTAAAGCCTGTAAATTCAGGTGAAATAGTTCTTTTTCTAAACGAAAAACGTTATTACAGAGATACATCCTGAACCAAATTTGCTTATGAAAACCCTAGTGGCATCAATATCAAAAACAAACCAAAACAAAACCATACACAATGCTTAATTTCCAGTGAAGTTGAATGGTTGACCACTCAAATATTAACCACTAAGATTCATAATTCATCGTTTTAATTCATCCTTATGTTCTTTTATCAAATGATCTGCATCCTCAGCAATGGAAGTTTTTTAGCCATTGCTGCGTATTTCAAATTACATAAAAGGAATTTCCTCATGATAATCAGGCCCTAACTTCCTTAAGGGTAATACTCAAAGAAGCAAGATCTTTTGGCTATTTTATCAAGTTATTAAAAAAATATAATTTTGACTAAACATTAACAAAAGAAAAAAGCCACCAGGAACATCATCTCAAATAGATTATTGCAAATAGTAGAAATGCTATACTTTGCATGGCCCAATAGTTCCTAAAATAACATATAAATCCATAAATACAAAGAAAAAAAGCAAGCAGACAGAGCGGAGCTGGTGAAATTCACTTGCAGTTGGAATGGAGAATGCCCTGTTTTCAAAGAAATTTCCACAGCCAACAGCACATTAAGTACTGATAGATTTCATTTTCAATCTTCACAAAGAAGAGAACAGGCCAGAGTAGCAATACCAGTAAATAAAGACCAAGAGTACGGTCATTTGAATTTTAAAGAAGAGAGTATCAGTGAGGAAAAAAATTATATATGGAATCCCAAAGTCCTAAGAAAAGCCAGAGTAAAAAAAAAAAAAAAAATGCAATCCATTTATCACCACTGTGTAATTCAGGCCAAAAAAACCCACTGCTTAATTCTTATAGCGATAGCTTTTGTTGTGTGTGTGCCAAAATGCACAACTTTCGAACTTTTCCCCAAGAAACCAAGGAGTTGTGCTTTAATGTAGAAAAAAAAAAGGGGGGGACCAAGACTTTAAATGTAACAAATAACAGTTTAATTTTTCAACTAAATTAAAGCAAATGAAATGTCCCAAATCTGTAAATTGTTCCTAATTTGACTACAATGGTTGGAAATTGTCAGTCACCTGAGAAAGAGATTTTTTTTTCTTTCTTAATCAAATCACTGAAGAGTGAGTCACATTTCCCTTTTTACTCCTTCCTTTTAAAAATCTTCCCTTAAAATAGTTCTGAGACACTCAAAGGGGATAAATAATGGAAGAAGAGTAGAAAAGCAAAAGTATCAGGATGACCGAGGAAATGGTACTAAGCTTTGATTTTATGCAGAAAAGTGTAAACTCCGTAAATACCATATATCACGGATCACTAAGGAGATTCTTAAATTTAAACTCTTATACACAGGAATTATATTTCATGCTCAAATCAGTAAACGTTATGATTTTTATAGACTGATAGTTGACTCTGCATGTGTGTGTGACGACAATATTTTTTATTAGAGATTCTAGGGATATTTCAATTATTTCTATAGCAAAATATAAATATTTTATAAAATTAACCAGTTGCATCAATGTTGTTTTATAGTCCATGTGTATTTTGAAATAAAACAAAGCAATTTAAAAAGTGTCTTCAAGAGGCGCCTGGGTGGCTTAGGTGGTTAAGCGTCTGACTTCGGCTCAGGTCATGATCTCACGGTCTGCTGGTTCGAGCCCCACATCGGGCTCTGTGCTGACAGCTCAGAGCTTGAAGCCTGCTTGGGATTCTGTCTCCCTCTCTCTGCCCCTCCCCTGCTCATGCTCTGTCTCTCTCTCTCTCTCAAAAATAAACATTAAGAAAAGTTAAAAAAAATAAAGTGTCTTCGTCTGTGCTTTAGCTATTGAGTATGCCCAAAGTAGATCTAAACAAAAACTTTTATTATTCTTTGTAGTCACATAAATATTAATGACATGTAAGTTTATACTATACCTACTGGATTTCACTTGCCAAGTTTTTGCAGAGCGAAGAAACCTCTTGAAACATAATGACTAACACAACAAGTGACTTTTACTGCTGCATATGACCGTTCTCTTTAAAGAATTCCTATAGTCCCTACATACGGGAATACAGTATCCAGGCCAATTTAAAGGCATCGCCAGCCTCCATGTATTTCATGGATACAATGTTTGGGCTGTGAAGAATACCAGCCGGCATAGAGAGTATGAACCCTGTTAAATGTTCAAGTATTAGCTTTCAGAAGGGATAATAAGTTCTATGTCAAGGTTGACAGCGGCGGAGAATGAATAAATCAAAAAGTAAACCCCGCATTTAAAATAGCACCGGGACCAAGGAAAACAATGTGAGCTATCAAGACAAATAAACAAATGGAAACAGTGACTGTGGTAGACGGAAGCGTTTTGTTGGTACTCCCTTGCTCTTCGTCTAGGTCATCAGGTAGATGAAACTAGTCGCAAGCTGTTCATTCATTGCAGAGATGTGTATACGTAGCAGTAAATATGTCCTACCGCGCTGAGAAACTCTCAGAGCCTCTAGGCCAAGGGTTTTATGCTCTAAGAGCGATATTTTTGCCAGGTGCATGTTCTTGACGCTATCACACCCTACGTGTTACTTAAAAGCCTATCACAGTCTACAGAATTTATCTTGTTGGTTAAGCGTCTGACTTCGGCTCAGGTCATGATCTCACATTCGTGGGTTCGAACCCTGAGTAGGGCTCTGGGCTGACACCTAGGATCCTGGAGACTGCTTCAGATTCTGTCTCTGTCTCTCTGCCCCTCCCCTGCTCATCCTCTGTCTGTCTGTCTCTCTCTCAAATATATATATATATATAAAACACACACACAAAAGATTCAAATTATTTTGATAGTAGAAAGAGGACTAGATTTGGAATACAAATGATTTCTTCTATTTTTAAGCCAGTTCTTTTAAGTTTTCTGTCCCTTAGATTTCTCATCTGTAAAATCAGAATAAGCATATGAGTAAATATATGTGGGAAAATGTCTTAGGGATGTAAAAACTGATTTAAAATGAAAAGTTATTGTTGATATACTATGTGAAGTCTCTCTTAGTATTCTTATATTATATTCAAATACTGTTTAGAATATTTAAAATTAACAATTATTAATATATGACATTATTTTGAATCTTTCTAGCTAGCTCTCAAGACTTTTTTTTCTCATTTTCACGAATTTATTTTTTTTTTTCAACGTTTATTTATTTTTGGGACAGAGAGACAGAGCATGAACGGAGGATGGGCAGAGAGAGAGGGAGACAAAGAATCGGAAACAGGCTCCAGGCTCTGAGCCATCAGCCCAGAGCCTGACGTGGGGCTCGAGCTCACGGACCGCGAGATCGTGACCTGGCTGAAGTCGGACGCTTAACCGACTGCGCCACCCAGGCGCCCCACGAATTTATTTTTGATACCAATCAGAGAAAGGATAACTTTTATATGATTAAAGGAATGTTTGAGGTAAAGATACGTTTAAGACAGAAAAAAAAAAACTAACAAAGCCCCATATTCTCAACTTCCATAAATAAATTCTGAAAAAAACCTTTATGTTCAAATTTTATTCTTTTTCAAAAAATTTTTATTCATTTTTGAGAGAGAGAGACAGAGTACAAGAGAGGGAACGCCGGAGAGAGAGGGAGACACAGAATCTGATGCAGACTCCAGGCTCTGGGCTGTCAGCACAGAGCCTGACACGGGGCTTGAACTTGTGAACTTGTGACCCGTGAGATCATGACCTGAGCTGAAGTCAGATGCTTAACTGACTGAGCCACCCAGGCGCCCCTATATTCAAAATTTTTTGAGGGCTGATCATGTTGAGAATGCTAAACACACAGTGATGAACACAATATACTTCCTACCTTTGTGGATCTCACAGTCTATTAAAGGCGAAAAACACATAATCCTAACAACCACAAAAATTGTATCAGTACCACGGTCTAATGGTGAAAGATCTACTTCTCATTTAGTCTAATGGGTGGTAGCAAAAGAAAGTTTGGTCTGTTTGCCTACTCTCCACAAAGTATTGTCTTGCTATGTGCTCATTCTACTCAAGGTTTACTTCTAGAACGGACTCGTGCGGTAGCAGACGGAAAAATTGGGATGACAGGGACTTGTAGAAGGCACTTGTTTTGGGCACTAACATGCGAGCCCTGTCTACTCTTCAGGGGATATGTTTTTATGTCAACTATGTGCAATTTATCCATACTTCCCTAAATAGTCACACTTTATAAGGAGTGAAAGCGATTGAATCACTCTTCACCGTCGTACGTATAGTCAGGCTTTCTGTTTTAGACTCAGTCGTGTGTTTCCTTATCATTAAAAAATTCCCTATCATTCCAGGTGAAAGAAAGTAAACAGCTGAGAAGAATTGGTATTTTGTCCCAATTTTGTTTTACTAAAAGTTGGTAAAATAGTATTGGTTTTACGAGCATTACTTTCTATAGCTCTTTGCATGTTAAATGAAACCGCTGATCACCTATTCTGGTATGTGTGTGAGCAAGAAGAGGTACTGATAAAAACATCTCAGTTTATTACAAATATAAACAATAAAAAACAGCATGTGCAAAGATTAAACAATATCCTCTATAAGCAAAAAGTACTCTTTATTTCTTATCATGTTATGACATAAGTAGAGAAAAAATGTTTTGATTTAAAAATCTGTCAGCTATCATGTAATTTAATATGTAGTGACATATACTGCTAAAAGGTATATATTAACATTAAAGACCCAAACTCCAATGATTAATATTATAGTGATGACAGAATGAGTGCGCCTAATTTTAATCCACTGTTTATCTATGTGGGGTAATTTATAGATCACTCGACATGTTTTAATAGTAGACATAAAAAGATATCCTCTAATACCCACTTGCTTTCAAGATATGACATTTGCAATTACAAATACAAAGAAATACCAGGGGTTGCCTTCATTGGCTATGTATACAAATAGCTAGTCATCCCATATACAGTTTATCAAAAGTGATCTATTAATAACAAAACTGCTCCAAAGACCCAGGGTCTCTTAATATTCTAGTTGAATATCAAGGGGTTGACTTAAAATGAGGGCAGAAACACAAAGAGGAGAGAGAGAACACATTGATTTGCCCGCCAAATATAGTTTTACCATCATAAATCTCAGGCTGACAACTGCACAAAGCTTTCTTCACCCAAACACTGCCAAGTCAGGGCGTTTATTCGCTGATTGGCTGATAGTTGCCATGACAACTGATGCCACAATTAGACAAGTACAATCCCACTTTCAAACATGCACACAATTCATTAATTCAGCAGGACTTTGTTGGTGATACATTATGAGGTTAGTATTCAATACCATTCAGAGACTGATATATTTGCCTCTTATCTAGGGTAAAATAAATTTTAGGAAGTGATGAAAACAACCATTTAATTAGACTTGAGTAAGTTTGACAAGCAACTCAGTGACTTTAAGTGTTTTTAATAATTTTTACAGGTGTTTCATTCTGTAAATGACTATTGAGTTAACTTTCAAGTTCTTTTCCTATGGGTCCTTTAAAAAATTGGAAAGAATGTGAGTCCAATTTCCTCCATACTAAATAAGATAACAATAAATATTTCTTTGGCACTTGAGAGGAAACAATTTTATCCAATGTTGAGTGATCACTGAATTTTGCAGATATTCATCTATAGAGACCCCAATGAAAATTGCAAAAGCAGTAATTTCCTTATTCTTTGTCTACCTCAGAAACCATTATTTACCAGAGATGTTTCATAAAACAGACTGACCATGTAGACTAAGAATCTAAGTACAGATAAAAGTAACTTAAAGAAGAGTATAGTATAATTAAAAGTTGTATTCATCAAAGTTTACATAATTTTAACTTAGTCTTATCAATCAAACTGCTGGAAGTAAAATGCTGACATTTTAACCTCATTTTCCCATATTATGATCCAAAGGATGTGTAAAAATGTAGTTAATGAGTTCAAACCTTATATATCTGCGTTTCTATTTGCTTCTGTTTGTAGGAACATACAAAGGAAGGTGTAAAAGGCTAGTCACCATATTGTTAGTAATGTTTACTTCAAAGATGTGGGTTAGGAGAGGGTGGAAAGATAATTTCTCTCTACGTATTTTTCTTTATATATTCTTCATATGTGTTTACTAGCTGTTTTATTTACAGTGAGGTTTAATTTTTAATTTTAAGTAAAAAACCCAACAAAGTACTGAATACATGACTAGTATTGAGACAGGAAAATATAATGTTCAATATGATCTCATTTTATTATATATGTACCATATGTATCAGTGCACATCTGTGTGTTTGTCTTTGTGTTGTGTGTATGTGTGTCTAAAATAGAACAAAAAAGACCAGAAGAACATACACTAAATATTGACTCCTGACTGTCCCTAGGTAGTGGAATTATTTTTTATTTTGTTCTTTCCACTTACGTGTATTGTTTGTAGTGAGAATGATTCAATTCTTTCATTAAGAAGAGTCATTATGTTATAAGCAAGAAACACGAATGAAAGAAACATTTGTTTCTTACCTTCTATGAGAAACACTCATTGTTAGGAACTAAAGGACATGCAAAGAAGAGACGCTCTGTCTTCAAGCTCATTACCATGTAATGGCGAAACAACGTTAAGTATGAAAAATTATAAGACATAGTATGAAGCGTACAGATGATTGCACAGCAGTTCAGAATAATCATCACATACCTTTTTAAAGATATGAGTTTGCCCTATTAATACTACTATTTTTGGTAAAGTATAAAGACTAAATTATTTGATCCAAGTAAAAAATGAATAAGCATTTTTAAAATACCTATCAAATTTGTTGACGCAATAAAAGAAGAAAAATAATTTCAAAAGCTCTTAGGATAATAATTAAAAAAAAGGAATTTAAAACATTCCTTTAAAAACATAGGACAGTCTAAATGGGCCAAATTTACAGACGTCCAAACCCAAAATATTTCATCTTATTCTTTGACTCTGAGTGTAACCCAGAAACTCATTTTAAAAAATGGCTTAGCCTTTAATGAGGTTGTATAAATTAATTCCATTATTTACTCTCACTTTAACATGCTTTTTTCCTAGGATATCACACATCGATTCCCTGGTAGCTAGAGGACTTTCATCATACTGTAAATCATTTCTGTTATTATAATGTTTATGGAAATATTTTTTATGTTTGCTTTCCTAATTTGTCTTCTAACTAATAATCAGCCTCATATTTAATTAGAATTTACTGGGATATTAGTTCATATGAAAATAAGCAGTTATGGTGATGAAATCTTACGTCTCCTGAAATGCCACATTCAAGTTGTCTATAGACTGCTGGTAATGTGCCTGAAATCAATGACTCACGGAGTCTAGGAAAGATATGTTGTCTTTTGTCTAAGAAGGCCATATTCCTTTGAGAAAATCCAGAAGTTTTAATCTGGATTCTCCCAGAAACAGAACCTACATGAAGAAAGAAATATCAGGGAATAGGATTGGGGCTAGAGAGGAAGAAAAACAGAAGGAAGGAAAGGCAATTGAAGGGTGTGTTCTTGAGTTAGTCACCAATGAAGACACCTGGTGCTTAATTCTGCTGGGATCTTCTGAGGAGCCACAGAAAATGCATCTCAGAAGTTTTGCCTGACTGACAGAGGAGAAAATCACTGATCCACTGGCTTCCATATCCTGTTAGTCAAGAGTTGCCCAATGAGATGCTGACCTTTACACTCTCTGGTTATGCAACAGGAGTTCCTCTGAAAGTGTCTCATGCCTAGATATCACAGAAGCCCTGAAGTCAGAGGAAAATCAGTTGAGGTAAAGTAATGGCTGGTTGTGAGTACAAGAAACTAGTTACTCCAGCTATGGCTATTGTAAAAGTTTGGCTAAGATGTGAGGAAGGAGACAAGGACAGATGTAGTCAATGATAACAGGTGCCTTGAACCTTTGCCAAATGTGGCCAACAAGACAGATATTTGGCCCAAATTCAGCCAGTCTTAGAGCTCTGTGCTACCCAACCTGGTATATGAATATTAGGATAAAAAAGCTCTCATTCTTCTTGGATTGCTAAGGTGGGAAAACGTGAAGGTGACGTTTCTAGTAGACGTGTGCTTTATGAAGAACCCTTGCCTTTGTGAGGCAGCCAAGCGAAGACATAGGCATACAGTATCCTGAAGTCTTGATTCCTGCATCCGTGCCTGTGATATTCTGAGCTGCCCCAGTATCTTTCCTAGCTGGGAGAGCCAACAAATTTCAACTTCAATTTGTTTGTGTCAGCTAGTTTGAATTGATTTTCAGACACCATCAAGAGAGTAGTATACAACTCATCCTCCAGTTTAGAGAGTATGTCCTACAATGAGTGGATGGACCTGCTTCTCTCTCTTTTTGTCTTCTTCGTCTCAGTGGAGAGCTACCAATTTATCCCTCAGTTTTTTTTCTTCATTATATATATGCATAGAGTTCAAAAAGCAAATGATTTCCATCACTTTTGTTATTAAAAAGAGCTTCCGTGCAAACTTACATCACTTTTTCAATCTCCCCGAGGCAACAACTTTTAGCACTTCTAGCTATTTATTTTTGTCTTTAACTCCAAATCTCTAAAAACACAATATGCCTATAATTTTACTTCTTGCACTATCATTCCATTTTAGCTCTTACTTTTGGTAAACCCACCAGTACTCTGGTCTTTGATGTTTTTTTGTTGTGACCTGATTTTTTTTTTTTTTTTTTTACATTTCTGTAAGTTCAGATCCATCTTGTCTCCAGGGTTCTGAGATTTTGTGATGATGTATTTTGATGTGGTTCTATCTCGTTCATTGTGTTGAACACTTACGAGGCTTTTCGATTTGGAATCTCACATCCTCTACTTCTGTGAAAGGCATTTGGGTGTTGAATTTCCTGGAAGGATCCTCTGTCTTATCCTCTCCCTCCTGCTTTCTAGCTCTGTGACTTTTTGCGCCAATTTCAGATGGATTTTCTCAATTTCAGAGGGATTTTTTTTCAACTTTATAACCCAGTCCTTCTACTGAGATTTTTTTTTATCTCTTTTCCGTTAATTTTAATGCCTAAGACCTTTATTTTTGTTCTCTAATTTTTTTCTTCTTGTTTTATGGGCTTAATATTACCTTTATCTCTGAGGATACCAACGATAGATTTTTTTTCAGTTTTTATATTCCTGCTCCCAACAATTTGCTTTTTCCATTTGTATGTTAAGGCTATGCCCTTCATGTTGGAGGCTTTCCTAAGATCCCTGGCAGTCTTTGCCTGTCTGCTCATACTTTAAGAGTGAGAGACTAAAAAGCTGATAGAAATCTCTATGCCCAGGAACAGTCACCTACTGACAATGCATCTCGGTGTAAGGTAACATAGGTAGGCTGGTTCAATGGGAGAACCCAGTGTCTGTGTTCTTAGGGTTTTGCTTTCAGGCTATGGAGACTCCCTAAAGAAGAATCTTCCACTGACAGCCTGTAAGATATATAATCAGCTGCCCACTCTCTGGTGGCCAAGAGGAGTAAGAGGGCTTGGGGGGCAGCTAGTCTCAACGTTCATAGCTCTGTAGACCCTTCTTTAATTTCTCAATTTTTTTTTCAACGTTTATTTATTTTTCGGACAGAGAGAGACAGAGCATGAACGGGGGAGGGGCAGAGAGAGAGGGAGACACAGAATCGGAAACAGGCTCCAGGCTCTGAGCCATCAGCCCGGAGCCTGACGTGGGGCTCGAGCTCACGGACCGCGAGATCGTGACCTGGCTGAAGTCGGACGCTTAACCGACTGCGCCACCCAGGCGCCCCTAATTTCTCAATTTTTAATGCGGAATCACACCTTCACATGTGCCAAGATCCCCATTTGGGGAATCTCAAATGACATACAGTTTTAGACATTAATGGCTCCTGCTGACCACAAAATTGGAATGGGTCTCTTTCCTACTGCTAGGGAATAGGCATCCAAAATGTTACCCTCATGAGAAGTTTGGCTTCTGAACTTTGAATTCTGGACTAGTCATGTGGGATGTGGGATGATGGGGGTCATCCTTATGAAGGGTGTCATACAGGTCAAATTTGTATTTTGGTGCCAATATTTTCTGCAACTCTTGCTGTAGGGCCACTGAGAGGGTTACAGATTGTTGCCTGCATTCCAAGAACTGTCCTCCAGGCTTTCTTCAATTTTGAAAGCCCTTTAGAGTCTGCCAATAAATTCTATTTTTGCTTGAGATGACTAGCATCAGTTTCTGGTGCTTGCAACCCAGAATGCTAACAGACACAACTGCTCCATCTCAAGGTGCATGGTGCCTAATGACAGCACAGAGAATGCCTAAATTCCACGTAGATACCACATGGCTTATATGCGGCCACATTTCACCAAGCTGCCATTGATGTACAAATTATAACGTGCTTAAATAAATTTGGTAATCAATAAAAATCGACGGAATTAATGAAAAATAAAATCTCAGAGGGGCACCTGGGTGGCTCAGCTTCCAACTTTGGCTCAGGTCATGATCTCTCACAGTTCGTGGGTTCTACCCCCGCATTGGGCTCTGTGCTGTCAGTACAGAGCCTGCTTCAGATCTTCTGGGCCCCTCTCTGTCCCTCCCCTGCTCATGTTCTCTCTCTCTCTCTCTTGCTCTCTCTCAAAAATAAACATTAAAAAAATAAAATCTCAGAATTCTTCTTAAGAAATTATGTTGTTTTCCTTTAGTGGAAAGATCGACAAAAGAGTTTCAAATCCGAATTTTCTTATAAGCATACAGAATCAGAATCCAGTAGTTTCCCAGTACAGACATTTTTATGGCTTTCCCTCCCTTTCAACAGCAACGTAGAGGAAATGATTACTTTTTTTGCAATTAGCAAACACCTTTGTACAATAATGAAGAAGAAATAAAACCTTTACTCTGAATGTACACTCAACTCTATTTGCATGGCTTGTGGGTTCTTGAATATCATTGCCTCAAAAATATGACCAGTCTTCTGTACAACTTCCAAATATTTCTTTTTGTCACCTTATGTTGAAGCCCACAAACGCTTAAGATTAAAACTTTCTGAGGCAATAGTCAGTAGTCAGAAAAAAACAGCCATCCAGCTAATTTTTTTTTTTCCATTTTGCTAAGCATTTATTCTGGTTCTAAACTGGAGTGTCTTGACACCATGAAAAAAAAATTGATGCCAGCTTTATTTTTCCTTTCTTTTTTTTCTTCTGTTTTTGAAAAAAAAATTTTTTTTAACGTTTATTTATTTTTGAGACAGAGAGAGACAGAGCACGAATGGGGGAGGGTCAGAGAGAGGGAGACACAGAATCCGAAACAGGCTCCAGGCTCTGAGCTGTCAGCACAGAGCCCGACGCGGGGCTCGAACTCACAGACCGCGAGATCATGACCTGAGCCGAAGTCGGCCGCTTAACCGACTGAGCCACCCAGGCGCCCCTTTCTTCTGTTTTTGGAAGTGAAGGGCATTAAATAGTAATCTTTACTTTTTTGCATTTTACATTCACTGGACCTTACTTTGTACAAACTGTTGTTTTGACTGAAACCCTCTGATTTGATAGCAAACACCTGAACAAAACAAAAACGTCTTTGGCTTGCTAACTGGGTTAACCCTAGCTAGTTACTGATTTTTTTCTGAGTCTCACTTGTCTCAGTTTTCAATAGAGACTACTACTTCCCCACCTCAGAAGCTTGTTGTGAGGCTCAAATGAGGTAATTAGGTATGTGACAGCACTTGATAAATTGAAAAGTGTTTTTAAAAATAAGGCTGATGTTCAAAGGGACATAGACAACATTCTCGGTGTAAAGCTACCCTTGCCTGTAGCACTTCAGCAAGTCTCACAAAAGCAAATGCTTACGTGGAAAAATATTCAACCTCATGGGGAATAAAAGAAATGTATTTTGCAACAACAAAGAGATACCATTTTTACTTATTACAAGAAATGTTTAGAAAATAAGGTTACAGCAGTACCAAAGAGACTAAGGTGAAAATGGGAGTTATTCAATGCAGGTAAGATGGTAATAATACTTTTGTTAAACAATTTGGCAATATGCCTATGGAGTCTTAAACATTTCATACGTTTTACCCACTGACTCCATTTACCCAGGATCACTACAAATGCTTGACAATGTGGTTATTTATAATAGCAAAAAATGAAAACAAACTAAATGACCAAGACCAGGAGAATGGTTCAGCAAATTTTATTATGTTGACACAATGGATATCCATACAATGACGCCCTTAAATTATGCTTTCAGAAATTTTCAACAAGCTAGGGAAAATAGGTCTGATACATATTATTGGCTGTGTTATACATTATGTGCGTGTGAATCTGTATGTTATAAATTAACTGAAAAGAGCAGAATATAATATTTACATAAGGCATAATTTCAAACATTTTAAATGTATCAACAAAAAAACCCACCTCACCTAGAACTAACACATGTAAAAATATTAACATGGATTGTCCCTGGATGTTGGCATGATGGCAATTTCATTTTCTATTCCTTTATATTTATTAGATTTTCTTTTCTTTTCTTTTTTTCAACGTTTATTTATTTTTGGGACAGAGAGAGACAGAGCATGAACGGGGGAGGGGCAGAGAGAGAGGGAGACACAGAATCAGAAACAGGCTCCAGGCTCTGAGCCATCAGCCCAGAGCCTGACGCGGGGCTCGAACTCACGGACCGCGAGATCGTGACCTGGCTGAAGTCGGACGCTTAACCGACTGCGCCACCCAGGCGCCCCAAGATTTTCTATATTAAACATGCATTTTTTTTTTGCAATCAGAAATCTAGAAATTGTCATCAGGGACACGTCATGCAATCAGGGTCAAACAATATTGCTCCTGTCTTAAACTTATGACTTACTTAAGAAAAGCAATGGTAGTTTAGGGACTTTTTGAAATGTAAGTGCATCCAACAGGCTTCCATACGAATGTCCATTACTCAACACTCTCAGAGAGCATACAGCATTTTTATGCTGGTATTGAGCTTTCTGACAGTCCGAAGAATCTTGCTTTCATGGAAGTCTTCAAAAATGCCATACTTCTTTAAAAGTAAGTCTGGCAACGTTCCTCGTTTATACATCTTTGCATCTAATTTATAATGTAGAGGACACCATCGAACAGCAAGATTCCTGCAAAGTTCTCTGCTTTCGTGCCTCCCTATGGGAAGAGGTCTACCTAAGAGACATGGGTGTTTTTAAGAGATAACACCATTATAGTTCAATCCCTTTAACGTAAGTTGTCCATTTCTGTGCTACCCTATCATTCCCCGGGGGACAACAGTTCTGGCTACTACAACTGATGTGACATTGCAGGCACAGGGGAAAGAGAGAGAGACAGAGAGGGAGAGGGAGGGAAGTGGCACAGAAAGGGCCTTTTATCTAGTTGTGACATATGTAAACTAGTACTTGGGGAAAATTGCTTCCTGGGATTCACTGGCTATGCACTGTTTGAAAGTCAAACAATTACACTAAATTCAGCACTGTGTATTTTACTTTTTAATTACAGGCTTGACGCAAGATTGAAATGTGTCTGTATGTCTTCCAGAAATACGGGAATTATATTTCAACAGTTTTATTGTCTATTTTGCAGAATACACACATTTGAGAAGGAGTGGCACATTGGTCATACTAGGAATCTTTCTGAGGAATCAGTTTAAATGGTAAAACAATTATTGGAAGTCTATTAAGAAGCATTACAACTTTATGCTTAGTGTTATTAATCAACATCTGCTCTATACAAATCCTAACACTGGAAAATGTACAAAATCAGCAAATGGAACACTCGATCTCTTCCTATTCTTGAGGCTCACAGAAACATTTCCACAATGTTCTTTGCCAAACAAGGAAATGGTAGAGATAAAAGAGTAGGTTTAGCTTCCAAGTTTGGGGGAACAACTAAAGGCACGAGTTCAAACTCCAAAGACAAAGCAGGAATGACTAATGGTACAAAGGACATGTTTGCATTTCGGGTGGACAACGGCAGACCATTAACATGAGGTCTAACAAAGACCAGTGTGAAGGTGTACGTGGGTCTATGATAATCAAATGAGATGTGCATGATAGGAAAAATTTTTTAAAAATAACGGGGGCCAATCAAGTGTGACTGGTAAGTCACCTATGGTAGCCTGAAGGAGGTGGGAGAATTGAAAACAATTTGCATAAGATATCTAACGTTGGCACGAGTAAACACTAGGCGATAAAGGTGGTGGACGCTGAGAAATTTAGTAATTTTCTAAATGAACTTGGAATGCCACAAAAAGGCCTTTATTAGTGTGTTGTATTGTAGTGTGTTTTATTCCAAATGTTCAAAATAGGGGTTGCAAACCCAAAGCACAGTAGGGACCAGGTAGGGAAGTAAGTAGGAGACACAGGCAGTACGTATGAGAATCGAAGACTGTGGAAATGATGGCACGCCAGGAGAAGTGTGCGTCCTTCAAGTGAGGGCCGATCACTACTTGGCTGGAAACTGTCACTATGTGAAAACATCACCCTGATCTGATTTGTAAGGAAGCTGGAAAAGAGGAATGTATATGAAATTTCTTGATATTTAAAACAGTAAGTTGTGGGCCACAGTTTGTAACTTCTGACTTAAAGATAGAAAAGACATTTCTGAATGACATTTTAACCATTAAAAAAAAAAAAGGTAACTGGGATGGGAGAGTGTCCATAATCTACTGCTGAATGAAGAAAGTCAGACGCAATTCAAGATATATCAAATCGTTCCATCTTGTAAAAACCTGCTTTTGCAACTATGGGAGATGGAGAACAAATTATCTACAAAAGTTTGGCGGCGAATAATAGCTACGTAGATGTGTATCGCTTGGGATTATCAAATTTCATTGATTTTAAGATCCATTTTTTCTACATTTCTCAAAATTGAGATCACTCTTATAATAGCACATAAAAGAGTGGTGCATTATGCAATCAATAAATCTTAGATTCAGTGAAATGTGATTTCAACAATTAAAAGTAAAAATCTTAAGAAGAAAATTCATTTAGTACCATTCCTTTGACACTGATGGCTGAAGAAAATAGTCTGGTACTTACATTTCTTAGAATTGTTCTATTCGTTAAAAAGGATAAAAATATGAAGGTAGAAACTGAAAATCCAGTTGCCTTCTTGGTGGACTGCTCAACAACGCCAATTTCCTCTATGCATCTGAGTTCTGTCCCTTTTCATTTTAAAGGTTAAGGTGTCAGGCACCAAAACTCCAATTGTTTAGGTGACCCACACAATCTGAGGAACAGATTTGGGTATCTGTAAAAATTCTTGCTTCTAAAGAAAGCGATGGCCCTAAATCTTAAAGACAAATGGGTGGAACCTGTCATTGCTCCAGAAAGCAAAAATAGGTTTATTGCAGGTTTCAGATCACAGGTGAAATGTGCGACGTATGGCTAGCTGCATTATGGAGCTGGGAAGTTCCTCTTAGCACCAGCTGAAGCATCCACAAGGTCTAGGGTCTGTCATATCATTAAATTATGAATAATTCCTGGGAAATACTTAATGAATAATTTCTTCCCCCCGTCATATGTGCCATTATGGCGTAGACCCTAAAGAAATTTCTAATAAAAGTATATTACTTTCTCTTTTCTTCATTAGTAACTACAATATGTATGCCGTTGGTGTCAGGGGAGTTCAGTATAAATTTGCAATCAGGTATATTGTGCAAGGTACCACAACAGCCAATGTTAAAATACAACACACCCGGATCTGGGGGTATGATGTATTTTTTTAGGCTATAGACCATGAAATTATAGAATCTCCCATAGTTCTGACATATTATTTCTCCTCCTAAATCATTATAATCACCAGACCCATCTCATGCCTCAATCTCTAAATGATAATGGAAGCAGAGGCACGGTATAATCAAGGAAGCTCTCAAGATTCATTTTCAGAAAAATATGATGCTCACCCTCACTAAGTAGAATTCTTCATTAATTAATAGTGTCATTGATGGTATTATGTTACCCACCACCAAGTTTCTGAAAATCTTACTTTATGGCACCATAAAAATCAGAATCTGTGCAAAGTGTTATATGAATAAATAGTCATATTATAGTCAAACAGGAAGAATGGTCAGAAGAGACTTTTTAAAAATTCCTCAGTCTTCGCTGTTTTCAGGAATGGCGCTTCCTCCTATGAAAGGTGCGCAGGGACTGATTGTTGCCCTCCAAACCACCAATGCTGCCAGGAGTGGCTTATGGGAGAGACTCCTACACTAGAGTCCAGAACAGGTGGAGTATATGAACTTCACCCTCGCTGTCCCCTGCATTCCCAACGTGACTACCTTAGTCTAGGGTCCTACTAGCTCACTTCCCGATTGTGGCTTGGATATCCATGAAACAAACTCACATAATGCTTCAAATTAGAGAGCGAGGATAAGACTCCAAAGTGTAAAAGAGTGCACCTGGCCGGAGTAGGCACACAATAAATGTGTGCTCAATGAGAGATTTTTAGCCTTTGTAAATATCACATATGCTCATTTGAGAGAAAGAGACAGAAAGAAAAGAAAGTTTAAGTCCCGTTGACTGTGGTTCTACTGTGTAATCTCTTTCTCTTTCTCCATTATAGGTACTATTTCCAATGATGGGTACAGTTGCGACTCTGTCCAGTAGATACACACACATGTGAATATATGCATACCTCATTCTGTAGTCTGTTCTCATCTTCCTAACAAGTGTGATATCTAAGGATAGAGATGTTTCGTTAACTGCAATGGTTTCACTAACAGCAATGGTTTAATGTTTTCATCTGATCCCCTAATGATGGTCATAAAAATTGATCCCAGGGGCGCCTGGGTGGCGCAGTCGGTTAAGCGTCCGACTTCAGCCAGGTCACGATCTCGCGGTCCGTGAGTTCGAGCCCCGTGTCGGGCTCTGGGCTGATGGCTCAGAGCCTGGAGCCTGTTTCCGATTCTGTGTCTCCCTCTCTCTCTGCCCCTCCCCCATTCATGCTCTGTCTCTCTCTGTCCCAAAAATAAATAAACGTTGGAAAAAAAAAATTAAAAAAAAAAATTGATCCCAGTGATACACTATTGTAATCAAATCAACACTTCATTAAACAACTTGTACACTGCAAAATATTTGAGCCTTTGTGGGGAGACCTCCTTTCTCTCCTAAGGATGTAAATTTCTTATATCTTTCAACAAGTTGTCTCCTAGCTGCACAAAGTCATTTGCACTGAGTTTTGGCTTAACATTAGACACATATCTATGTCACTGAATCCCAGACCTGGGATTTACCACCTGTGTGGCCAGATATCCTTGAGCCTTTATAACCCCAAACCTCATCATGTGGTAGGAAGATTAGAGAGTGAAATATCTGTGAAGCATTTAGTAGAGTGTCTGGCATAAGGAAATTCTCTAGGATGAAGAGGTTGATATTGTTGATCTAACTTCTATTACAAAATGACTTGTTAGGTGACCTAATAATACTGCCATAGAGCAAGAGTCTAGAACCCTGTAATTCCCTCAGCGAATAGGAATTAACCCTTCCTGTCAGCCAATACTACCAAAGGATAATATATAACCCGCTGAATCCACATGATACTACTCCATGCTAAGAGACTGCAACCACCATCATTATTAAATGAGTACAATTTTAGATAATTTACCCCCGATTTATTTATCCTTATCCTAATTTACAGGGCAACAAACAGAGAGTCACTGCAGATTGCAATCCGTGGCTGTCTGACTTTGAAGCCACTGCCCTCAATCAAAACACTAACCTGTTTTCCACTCACTCAAGTTAAAAAGGAAGAACTCTTTACAGGAAAATGTGAAAAAAACTGCAAGTATATTCATAAAAAGAAAAATGGTGACTGTGTTTTCAAGTAACTGTACTGGTCTATACCTCACACACCACACAATTCACTCGTTTGATTATTGGTATTTTTTTTTAACAAAATTTCCTGTTGAATGGGTTAGTGACTTCACAGTAATACTTGCTCTTGAATACATACATCTTTGTTGATACCCTGCTATGTGGCAGGACCTGTTCTGGGCCCTGGGGATAAGGCTTAATGCTGTAATTCAGTCTTCTTCAACATCAGCGCTGGTAACATTTTGGGCTAGACCATTCTTTGTTGTGGGGCTGTCCTGTGGATTTCAGGATGTTGAGCAGCATCCCTGGCCTCTACCTGTTAGATGTGAGTAGTCCCTCTTCCCCCATTTGTGACCACCAACAATATCTTCAGATATCTCCAAATATCCCCTGAAGGGTCAAACCATCCTGTTACAAAGCACTGCTCTAAACCATATAATCAAGCTCCATACAGGCTCAGGGAGGTTTGATTATGATAACACTTTCCATACCTTGCTTTGATTTAAACTTTGTGTGTGTGTGTGTGTGTGTGTGTGTGTGTGTGTGTAATTTGTCTCAAGTTTTGATTGTATAGTCAGTTCTTAATCAAGTGGTTCATATCATTTCTTTATTGCATAACTCAAGGTATATGTGCTAGGCAATACATTCCTAACTCATAATAACAGGCAATCTCATAATCTCATAATAATCTCATAATAATGGGCAACCTCATAATAATCTCAGAAGTTAAATTAGAATTTGTACAGTGTTTGTGCCGTATACATACCACTGGGTTTATTTATCAACTTACATTTTAAATATCAGAATGTGTCTGTAGAGCTTCCCTACTCAGCATTCATGCAAAAGAAACAACAAATCATTCAATAACTCAAAAAATAAAAGCGACTTTGTCGGGATAAATATTCTTGCCCATATGCTGGATGGCACTGATTGATGCCTGCCTGCTGGCATTGTTTAGACAGCTCAAAATTTAAGGCCATTGTGAGGCCCCTGCCATGTCATTCCTAGCTCTAAATTCCTGAACGGACGCCATTACACTTGCAGAGTTGTGCCGTCTGTCTTCAGAACTCTCTACTTCCTTTATTGCCCACAATTCATGTTCTGTTTTCTCTTCAAACTATAGTCAGAGAAGTAGAATATGGACAGAAATGGCTGCTACATCCTCTTTAATGCAAGACAGAATGATAAAAGCCAAGAAGGTAAACTCCCTTTAAAGAGTGGCAAAGGAAAACTCCATTGTTCATTACTGGCTAGTTGGATAAGTTCCTGGTGGTGTTTTACACAACTGTTTGAGTACTCAGATTCTCACACACCCAGTACACAGGATTCCCACTCGACATGCTTGATAATAATTCCTATCTGGAAATTACACAAGAACTATAATGAGACACCATTACCTAACAGCTACTTTCTTAAATGATTGCATTAGCGAGGTGTAAATCAATAAATGGTGATTAATGAGGTTACATTTCATTTGTGTTAATTCCGTGGTACTCAATAAAATAAACTTTGGTTTCTTAGACCAGTAAAAAAAAAAAAGGAACAGAGCCACAAAACTATTTTTTTCTTGTTTGACAAACGTATTCTTTTGTGATTTGTTTAGTTATCTGTGGTTATTTTTGTGGTAGCAACACAAAGAAGAAAACAATGATGGTAGGGATGTGCAACACTGAGATCACACCATGGTCCTTCATTGCAATCAAATAGGCAAAGGTATGATAAGAAGAAGGCCTGGCTTTATTGAGTACTTGCTATGGGCCAGGCATTGTGCACAGAGCTTTATGTGCATTATATCTTGCAATTCTTGCGACAGCCACATGAGACCATGTGAAAGGCACTCTACTGCATTAGTCATTGGAGAAAAGGATAGGAGAACCAGAAGACAATACCTCAACTTGTCAGAATGGCTAAAATGAGAGAGATACTAATGGCTACTCTTGGTGGTAATGTGGAAAAAGCAGAACACTCATGCACTGTGACAAAGTAAACTGGGATAACCACATTAGAATGCTGTTTGCCCGATCCAATCAAGTTGAATATACACATACTCTACAATCCAGCAGTTGCATTCCTAAGTGTAGACCCAATGGAAATGTGCACATGTATTTACTGAAGACGTGTATAAGAATATCTGTGGCAAAATATACAAAAGAGTCCAAACTCTAAAGTGAACAAAGAGCTATTAGCAATAGAACACATAATAAACTGTGGTATATTCACAAAAGGGAACAATGCAACAATGAACAAACTATAGCTACATGCAACAATAAGTATGATCTTTCCAAAGAAGTCAGACTCAGAGGAATCCATATTGTGTGATTTTAGACATGTAAAGGAAAAAGAGGTAACACTGATCAATGAGGCTAGAAGTTATGACACAGGTGAACTTTGGTGAGCTTCTATTGACGAAAAATTGTGAAATAATATTGACCAAAATGAGGTAGGTAAGACTGATATGATTTTGTTTCTTCATCTGAAATTGGGGTACATAAGTGGATTTGCATTGTAAAAAGTATGTTGAACTCTGTACTTACGATCTGTGACTTTTCTGAATGTGTGACATCTCAGTAAAGCAGTTTCCAAAGACATTTGGAAGGATCAGAGACTAATATTTCCCTTTATTTTATAAATCAGATATGGTGGATTGGTGGAATTAAGTGACATGGCTAAGGTCATGAAGTGAGAATACGAATCTAGGCAGCCTGACTATAAATCCCTTGTTCTTAATTATTGCTCTGGATGGCAGGCATAGAAGTTTAGTTTTATTCCTCTCTCCCATGCTCATCACTTGCCTCTGATTATCCAGAGTTGAAAGAATGGTAGGGATTAAACAGATTCACTAGGGACTTTTCAGGCTGTGTCTTGAGTTTTCTTGCTTGGTGAGACTTGAGGGAAAAAAAAACTTACTCTGACCACAGTGACCACATATCATGAGTATGACAACCCACTGTGTTTTCTGTTGGTAAATGACAAGTCCAATTTCAGGTAATGCATTTCCCTCCAGGTTTTATTCCAAGAGGAGAAATTCAGAGTTGAAGACCTCTACACTGACACTGCTGAATGCTTTGGAATATGGAATAAAGAAGGTAAGAACTGGAAAGGGTTCTGGTGAGAGCTCCTTAATAGGACATGAGTAGCTGTTAAGAAAGCTTCCAGAGAAGAACACGTAGGAGGAGGCAAATGAGGTAGGTTCCTCACCAGTACTGACAGAGGAAGCTGCTATGGGCATTATAATGGAAAGCAGGGTAATGAGTCTTCAGTTGAATAATTAGGGAGTCAGTGATTATGCTGTGCTATGCGATTCTTATGGAATGCT
The DNA here is from genome assembly GCF_016509475.1 of Prionailurus bengalensis. Lineage (NCBI taxonomy): Eukaryota > Metazoa > Chordata > Mammalia > Carnivora > Felidae > Prionailurus > Prionailurus bengalensis. The sequence continues at coordinate 37,854,427 of NC_057348.1, read as the reverse complement.
TACTGGGTAATTGTGTTCAGCCATAGTACATACTGAAATGCAAATAAAATGCACAAATTTGAGGACTATCCTTAATGATTCCTGTCTGAGGCAGAACCCAAGGATCTGATAGTTCTTAATAATCTAGCATAGAGAGCTCTAATGCAGCAATGAGGCTTGGGGATACCCTGGTTTAGTGAGCGCTGTATGAGAGAAGAGAGAACGGGATACACTGGTGTAGTGAGCGATGCATGAGAGAAAATGCCTGCAAGGGGTCCTTTGACTTGTTTCAGGCCCTTGAGGTAGAGGGGCAAGAGCAAAATAGAATGGCAAAGAGAATTAATTCGTTTCTCAAGCAACCCTTTTGCAGGTTAAATTTTAATCTAGTTTTAAATTGCTTTACAAATACGACTCTGATTAAAATATAAAAAAATCGAGAACAAAAGAAAGAATAAAATAAATCCCCAGTAATCCAAGGTATGCAAACCAAATTCATTTCTTAAGTACACTCTTACACACACATACACACAATTTCTTAAGCCCTCCAGGCTTTCTAAAAATTTTAGCATGATGGATATCCTGGAGTTAATTGAAGAAATCATTTAAAATGAATGTTGATATATTCTGGGAGTTGAAAAAAATGATAGTAACACTAGTGGCTTACAATTTCAAAGCGTGATATAAGATTATACTTACTATATTCTATACATATACCAATAGAAAATATGTTTATTTTCCCTCAAAGTGCTACTTATAATTATTGCCTGATTGTTTCTATGCACTAGAAAATTAGTATCTAATTTAACATTTTACTTAACCTTTTCCTATATCAGTCTTTAGAAAAATAAGGTGTAGTGTGTTTTAGAGAATTCTGCCTTTCCTGACTAAATTTAATAGAGAATATTGTGTGTATACAAACCTGAGTTTTTAGCATATTTATTAATGACATCTTAAATTATGTACCCAGAGATTGTCCTATACTTTTACAAACCAGTTAAAATTTTCTTTAATGTTGACTTATTTTTAAAAAATTTTTTTTTCAACGTTTATTTATTTTTGGGACAGAGAGAGACAGAGCATGAACAGGGGAGGGGCAGAGAGAGAGGGAGACACAGAATCAGAAACAGGCTCCAGGCTCTGAGCCATCAGCCCAGAGCCCGACACGGGGCTCGAACTCACGGACCGCGAGATCGTGACCTGGCTGAAGTCGGACGCTTAACCGACTGCGCCACCCAGGCGCCCCAATGTTGACTTATTTTTGAGAGAGATACAGAGAACGAGTGGGAGAGGAGCAGAGAAAGGGCGAGACACAGAATCCGAAGCAGGGTCCAGGCTCTGAGCTGTCAGCACAGAGCCTGCTATGGGACTTGAACTCACAGACAGTGAGATCATGACCTGAGCCAAAGTCAGAAGCTCAACTGACTGAGCCACCCAGTCACCCCTACAAACCACTTAGAGGAAAACCTAGAAACAGCAGTTCAGATAAAATAACATGAACAGTATGACATGTATTAAATTTTAAAAATTTGCCTCACAGTGTTTAGATTTTAAGATTCCTAAAAATTTCCAATGTGAGCTTCTGCTTCTGAATAGCATTTGGTAGCAACTGAATCGTCCCAATGACAATTAGACAAAGCTGGGTAAATTGCAACCATGGTATCTTTACAGGCATCAGAAAGCAACAAACATCAGGCAGACAGCAAGATAGGAGAGACAGGAACTAGTAGGAGGTGAGTTGATAAGTTGAGCAGTTTTTTTCCCTGCAAATATTGATCATACTGGCCACAAGAATGAGATTCTAGGGCAAGGAGAAGTCCACTGTACAAAGAAGGAGACAAAGAAAAGTTTTTAGTGGTACAATGAAGCTAGAGTAATTTAATTTGGAGATTTGAGGGCTTTCAAACAGCCCATTGCTACATGAATTGATTAATCTCACACTGCGTGAAAGGCTAAAGAAATGAACCAAATGGTTATGAAAGGGAGAATGAGAAATTCCATAATCCTGAAGATTTAAGGAACAAAGACCTTCTGGTGGAAAAGGCCTGATAAGAATCCTCACAGGAGGGACGGATTAGCGCCAAAGATTTACAACTGATATTGCACGGGCACACTTACTGATTCTAGATGCAGCTGAAGCCAATATTCTAGAAAGGTACTCTGGAGAGACAAGAAAATGTATGATTTTTTGATATTTGTGTGTGACTGACAAATAAGGTTGGAAGCTTAGGGGCCTCCAACACATGGCCTTAATACATTTACTATATTCTGAAACTGCCCAACATAAAAGGTCAGAGAGCTAAGTTGAAAATGTTTCTAGGGCAGAATTGAATCTTCCACAGAGATAGACTGGGTTTGCAAAAGCTACACCCCAGCCAGCCTGATTGCTGATTTCATTTGGCCAATCAGCCCCTCCCAGTATTTGCCTCAGGAGAAGAAAGAATAGACTTCTTTTGCAGAAGTTAACGTTTGAAGTCTGTACAGTTTTTAAACACAGTGTCTTATATTCAGCCAAAAATGGTTATACGTAAGATGTGGAATGGCCATAAATCAACAACCAAGAGCAAAAACAGACCATAGAAACAAACCCACAGATAAAGCCAGATGCTGAAATTAGCCAATCAGATCTTTAAAATAACTATGATTAATGTGCTTACAGAAAGAGAAAAAAGGATTAACAAAATAGAGGACAGCTTCAAAATACATGCATCTATAAAAATAATTAAAATGGACAGTTTAGCACTAAAAATACAGTATGTGAATTTAGGAAATCACTAAAAGACAGGATTGGGAAACTGATGACGGGTCAAAAAAGACATTCAAACTGGAGCAAGGAAAAAAGGTGGAAAGAACAAAAAAAGAGCACAAGAGATATGTGAGTTGGTCAACAGTACTGTCATACATAAAAATGGAGTCCCGGGAGAAGAAAAAGGCAACAGAAAAGTCCCCAAACAAATAAAAGACATCTATGTCAATATTCAAAAAGGTTAGAGAACCCTAAACGGATTTTTTAAAAACTCCAACAAATTATCAAAATCAGAGAGGGCGAGATTCCACTCTAGCCAGCTCTGTATCTTGCAACATTATGCAACAGAAAAGATGCTTAATAAATCTTTGTTGAAGTAATTACTTCTTGCATAGCCTCCTACTACCACCATCAGTTTTTGCAAATATTTTCGTAGCAATTTTACAAATGGTTAAACCTGTGAGTCAATTACCTCTTAGAATTATGAAATGTTTTCATGAAAAGGGACTTGAGGAATCCCCTAGCTAATAGTTTTAAATTGAACTTTGTTGGTTCCCAGGGCTTTGATTTTGTTCCATTAAAGAGGGCCATGGCGGGAAAGAAAGATACCGTGCAGGAGGGCTCTGGGGCACCCATTCCTGCTTTGTACAAAATTGCTCTGCTTTTATCTGTTTCACTGGTTTGTGCTCACATTTCATTTGAAAAAAAAAAAAATGTTCTTCAGAGCAAAAAAAAAAAAATGGTTGTAGAACCATGAATCTATTGCATGCCCCCCCCCCTTTATATAACAGATAATATAATTGAGGCCTGGAGACACAATGTGACCTTCTCAAGGTTACTTTGCTAATTAATGGCAGAACAAGAACCAGACTAAATGTCTCCTGAATTCTGTTCATGGCCTTTTCTAATACGTCATGCTGCTTCTCCTCATCTAAGACTTTATGCAAAAAAGGATACTTTTGCAACATAATCGTTAAGAACGTGGTACTTTCTACATGATCATTTGAATATTTGTTCTGAACTCCTGTAAACTCATTATTGTGCTTTCACTGCAAAAGAGACATAATTCAAAGTTGCTGTACCTTCTTCTCTTCTTTTTCTCTGTTTCCACAATCTCTGCCTCTTTCCAGGCTCCCTTATCTCTACTTGCTTGAATGATGGGGCCATAAGCTTGTATCATATGGATATGATTAAACCATCTTAGTTCATGGTAATACTTCTTGATCTCAATTTTAGGTTCAAATCTACCTCACGACCCCTTCATTCTAAACCTTCCTTGAATGGCATGACAAGAGTGGCCATTTTTTCATTAAAAATTTCCTAGCACTAAACATACTTTTTGCATTTGCCCTTGTGTTATCTTAACACACTAAAAAATTAATTACATAGGCACAGGGAATGTTTGCACCACATCGAAAATATACAAAAGAACAGAGAGTAACAAGTAAGTTGTTATCCCATCCCCCAACAAACTCATCTCTTCTGGGATAACAAATTGTCTCGTGTGTAACTTTAGAAAAATGTACGCATATGGTAGCATCCGTGTATGTATTTTATGTTTTCTTTTTTTAATTTTTTACACAAATGTGAGTTTGCTGTAACACTGTTCTGTACCTTGCTGTTTTCCTTTAATAGTATTCTTAGCTGAAATCCTTACTTGTCCTGAAAGAGATGCTTCATTCTTCAAATGGCTGCATAGTATTTCACAAATGTATGGAAATAAATTTATTGTATCCTCTACTGATGGATAGTGGAGCTGTTTTCACTGTGTTTATTCAGCAAGCAGTGCTGCCACAAGTGTTGTGTATTTTGCCCACAAGTGAGAATGTCCTAGAAATAAAATTGTTAGGATTATTGCGTTTTGGGGATAGATAATGCTAAATTTTGCTCGAAGGATATTATAACAAATTAAACTTTGATCCTTATAATGTTTACAACAATTTACACTCACACCCTCGCTAACAAGTTGGTTAGAAAGCTTTTTTTTTTAAATGTTTTTACCAATATGCTAGGTGAAATGTATTTCATTAATTTGCATTTATCTTATGAGGACTGTAAAGGAGCATTTTTCCAAACATGTTAGTGACAGGTGCATTTCTTTTTCTTTTGTCTATTTTCCTATTATGTTATAGATTTTTATATAGATATATAGGAATACTATTTTTATTAAAAATTAGTTCTTTCATGATATGTGTGGGAAAAACACTTCCCAGTTTTTCTTTTGATATTTTATGACGTTCCTTTGCCATGTGGATTTTTCGTGTTAATGCAACATTTATCATTTTTTTAAAATGGTTTGAGTTTCCCGTCATATACAGAAATGACTTTCCCTTCCCCTTCCCTTTAGTATATAATAGTAAGATGATACAAATATTTTAAAAGGTCTATGTTTTATTTAGTATGTTAATAATTTCATTTTCCAAGTTTTAATCTGATCAATTTGGAATTTATTTTACTATAAGCTATGAGGTAGGGATGTAGCTTTATTTTTTCCAGACACTAAACCTAATTTTAAGAGATCTTTTTTCTTCCTATTTTATCAACCTTTCTATTAACCTTAATAATTCACCTTTTCTCCTAAGGTTGTAGCTTAAGGTCAGAGACCTATTTTTTATAATGGTGCAATACTAAGCATGAAGTTTGCTCTCAATACATGTTTATGAAACTGAAATGATACAGACAGCATGGTACTATAGAGATCACTCCAATAAAACGTGTGGATATCAGATCAATTTCATTTTATAATTTTTTCCTTTTTTTCAAGCTCAGATGACTAACTTAATTGATTCAGTTTCTTTTTTCTTTTTGCCAATGTTGGAAAACCTATTTAATAAATAAATTGTATTCTCGAATGTGATCACTTTTATTTAAATCTGTTATTTTCTCTTCACTATTATGTATTTGACACACTGAACATAAGTCACTGTCAATAACTTGTAAAAAATTAGTCAAAAAAGGGAGAGACAAAGCAAATCTTATAACTTCCCCTAGAGAAGCGTAGAAAACACTCTTCATTTCTTGGTGCGTGTTACAGCCTCAATATTCTCTCCAGTATGTATACTACAAAGTGGAGTTTGGAAACCACATTAAAAAACAAACTTTATGCATTAGATGAAGAATAAAGAAATTGAAATAAGAATGTGCTGTAATTATAAAAACGCCTATAAGAGTTAGAAAGAGCCGCTAGTGACCATATGTTACTAAAGTCCCTGGACAAGAGACCCAATGCCCATCAATATTTTATGTATGTTTTATTTGCCTATTTATTCTGCGGTTCAATAAAAATTACGTGTTGCTATGGAAACATGAAAAATCACAGATACCTGCTCTACTCAGTGGCATAGCATTTCACTTTCTTAATGAAACACACACATCATAGGGGCTTAAGCCTTGTATTTGGTCATAACTTTTGGAAAGTAAAATTTGTTATAGCATGATCAGTTAGTTATTTTGGGTATTGGTACTGATTTAGCCAAAGTGCTAGAAATACTACTTAAAAATAAAACATAAAAAAAAAAAACCCAGACATCTACAACAAGGTAAGTAAAATCTCTGTCTTCACCCAAAGTAGGAAGATTTTTTTATATATACTTTACAAAATAGTATCTAGGGTAATGCCCACCTGTTGGTAACATGATTCTTTTTAGAAAGAGGATATAGATATTTTTTTCTAACGGGGACCAGAAGGGTGATTTCAAGAAACATAAAGCCCCCACCTTCTTGAGCAGACATGTTTCCACTCTCCTGTTTTCCAAATCCATTCCAGGAGCACTAAATATTCCACACCAAGATTTCCTGGTGCCTGTCACTGGTACAAACAGTACCTAGTGATGTCTGCACAAGTGTCAGAGAGGTGGAGAAATCCTTCAAATCTGTTAAATGTGGAATAAAGAGGAGAATAACTTGAATTAAATTCCTGTCCCCACTTGAAATAGACTCTGACTGTGCCTCTGTACCTGGCCCTGATTTTTGCATGAAAATATTCCTTTTGTCCCTATCTGGTGCTAGCCTTCAAAAAGGAACAGGGTTTAAAAAGCAGGAAATAATGTGAGATTTTAAGCAAACAGTTCAATATTCTTTTAGAATGCTCTCTGTATTCAAAAGCACTTTGATTTATATCTTTAGGAGTCTTTGAAACTGTACCTCTTTTAAAAGACCATCCCTGATTTGGGGTCTTTGTTCCTTTATGAGCTTTGTCCCCGATTTCTAATATAGAGACCCGAGAGGCATGTTGTTAAAGGAAGGAAAAATAATTTTTAAAAAGCCTGGCAAACTGTGTTAAATATGCTTTTGAAAATTAAGTTTAATATAAAGTTCAGTATAACCATCACCATTGAAAGTATTGTCTGTGCCAAATAACTCTTCCGATAAAAATATCCTTTGTTTTCCTGTAATGTAATTAAAAGTGAACCCAAAAGGGCAGCAATAAATCAAGGTGCACAAAAGCATAAAAATATTATAATTAATATTTAACATAAGTTTTGATTGCTTTTAGAGTATTAAAAATATCAATTAGAATATATATTCAAAGTTTTCTTCCTTTCCCATTACACAGTGGAAGGGGCTATTTTTAATTCTGGATACTACAAACCAAATAATACATAGTCCCTAATTAAATAAAAGACTGCAATTGAATTGAGAGTTTCTGCTGATGTCATACATAATGAGAGCACAGCTCGAGGTATGAATGAATGGCAGCCGAACCCTGAGAATGAATTACAATGTTAGCATTCAATCAGGGACTAGGTATTGTTATTTGTAATAGATGTAAAATGATTATTATTATTTTTAAATACAGACAAAGGGAAGGAAATTTGAATTCAAAAATCTGAGACTAGGAGGCAAAAAAGATTAGAAAGTATGTGATTAAAATGAATATACTGTATTGGAAAATGAAATGTACAAATTTACCGGGGAATAATTGCTTTATATATTATATATAGATAAATAGCTAGGTATAACCATATCCATATCTATGGGGGGATAGATGTGTGTATAAAGCCTCTAAATAGAATAAGACTTTCAGTTTAATATTTTAAAATATTAAAAAGGAGCTTATGATATAATGAAGGGGTAAAATGGTATACATTTAACTTAGCTAAGATTCTGCATAAAATGCTAAGATTTATAGCTGCTATCAGAACAAATCAAAGACTCTCTCTCAGAACCTTATTTTCAGAGGCACATTTTTAATTTTCACATATGGTGAATTAAGTATGCAAATCCAGTATGGCTAATTATTTATTGTTGTTGAGTATTGACAATATGCTTGACTCAGCATAAGGCAGAGAAAACAATGTGTTTTGTAGCCTACGGGGTTTCAGACAAAAGGAGACAATGATTTCCAGCTCTTCCCTCTTCCGCGCCCCCCCCCCCCCCCGCTTCCTAACTCAGATCATCGCTATAATATAAGTACTTGAGAATGTCATTCCCAGTCTTCCACCTATTCCTTCCCTTAAACTTTTGCTGGTCACACCCCCTGTCTTACTGCCAGGTGCGGAAAAAATGGACTATATTCAATATAAGAGGCATTCAACTCTGGAACAAAAGTGTGGAATTTGCCCTTAAAGCATCAAGACAGGTAGACACTCTCAAAGTTTCCAAGGGAACAAGGAGAAGGAGTAGAGAGTTTTGAAAGATTTTGAGAAAATTAATAGGTCAAGACATGGGTACATAGGAGGAAAAAAGAATACAACAAAGGAACAATCGTACAGAAAAACTCCATCAGTTCTGTCGAACCAGACCTCCATAGTTATAATATTCATCAATTCAAAGTACTACCGGGACAACAATTTGGCTGCCTAGTGTCGAGTTATTTGTGAATAACATCTACCTAGAACAAAGTAACTACAAAGTAAGCAAAAGTTCTTGGGTCTCAAGGACAAAGGGAACAGCAGAGCTATCTCACAATTACTCACTGGCTTTATCCCACGTTACAAACACAACTTTCTTAGAACAATCATACCGGTATTACCAGCACCTCTTGGATTCCCGAAAACAGTTAAGTACTTTTTTGGCCATCGCTTTCCCCTTTCTTGTATCATTTCTTTTAGAATTGTACGATGTCTGCATTGAAAGAGCATGCAATCTTAGTTCCACAAATACACATATACACAAAAAATCTTTGTTGATGCCTGTCTGGTCATTTTGGTTACCAGAAACTTTCTTGGCTTCTGGACGGATGTCAGTAACCGGCCGATACGTTGGGTTTTGTTGGCGTGAACTCATCCTTCGTATTTTGGGGCTTTTGGTGATAGACTACCACTTTATCTTATTGCAAATACTGTCTATGAGATTCTAGTGTGGCCATGTAGTTGTTCTGTTGTTTCTGTGAGGGACTGAGGAACATCTAAGGACTATATTGCATGACAGTTGCTACCTTTCTAAAAGGCGAAAGATTTACGCGATCTGAAGAGAAACCAGAGTATAGTTGTTGCTACCTTTCTAAAAGTCTGTCCTAAATGTCTTCAATGCATTATCTCACTTAATTTTTACAACAAGCTTAGAAGTCAGTCTTAATGCCCCTATTTTACAAATATAAAAAAAGAAAATTCATAAGTGATAAATACTTGTCTGACGTCAAATAGCTAATTGCTGATTGGAAAGCTATTTGACCTCAGGTTGAACTTGTCAGTCTGTATGCTTAGCCCCAATCCTGCACTACAGAGATTTCATATATGGCATGTTTCCTTTATAAACTGGGGCCTTTTAACTTCTAGATAAGATGAACTTTCAAAAAAATTTTAATGTACTATCCCAGTTTTAGTAATCTCAGCTATACCAAATAACACTACATGTATGATTATACCTGTACATGATTTCCTTTCAGAACTTTTGTATTATCGCTGAAGAAATCTCCACTGGATTATTTTAAAAACTCCTTCATGAATGCTCTGTTTCTGGTAAATGGATTGCTTTCACCAAGACTTTACTAAACGCTAAGAATAGGTAGTATCATTTGTGGACAGAGCACAAGACAAATGATCGGAATTCCTAGGTTTCATTCTTGATTCTGTCATCAGCATACTGTGTGGCCTCCTGAAAGCCCATTTAGTCATATGATTATAGTCTCCTTCAACACTGACATTAATTCACTCCTGCAAAGTTAGTCTCTGGTAGCTAATGTCCTTTGACATCATCTTGAGACAGTAGTGGGAGCAAATACGATAAGAGGCACATAATGGATTATGTATTGATGACATAAAGGAGGCATGCATAATAAGGAGTGGAAAATAAATTCTAAGCAAGTATGACAATAAAGGGATTGTGCTGTTCTCTTTAAGAATAATCAAAAAAGGCATTTTAAAAAATTTTCAAAACCCACTCAGATAAGAGTTTCATTAATAAACTAATTGCTCTGATTGTGTTGGTCAGAATCTGAGATGGATTTTTATACATGAGAAACTTCCATGGAAAATACCCTGTTTTCAACTTCAAATCTGTGGCTCAGCAGCAAGAGGGCCAAAGAAAACCCAAGGTTACTTGGGAGGAATCAGTTTCAGACATACATATATTTGGATATTTTCTCACTAAGAGCTGAATGTTGGATTAAGTGTTGAGGGCTAAACGTAAAACCATAGGGACGGTCAGAGAGCAGTGGGATTTCTTGTGCATTTTGGCTTCAAAGTCTTGAATTTTCATAGAGTTTCTCTGTGTATGTGTAGTGAGAATTAAAAGGTAAATCCATGCTCTGAAATGTTTTCCTTTTTCCTCTCACTGTCAGAAACAAATTTAGAATTATTAGGTAATTCTTTTATTACTAACATCTGTTTACACCAAGTTATATAGGATAAGGAAACATGTGAATCTCTCTGGTTTGGATTCTTTCAAAGTGACCTAAAATCTTTACCACACTGGAGCGTTTTCTTTGTATACACATGGAGGAGGAGAAAGTTAACAGAGGCAATGCCACAG